>NC_057810.1:463235355-463292542 GCF_018294505.1 Triticum aestivum | reverse complement strand
GCTCTTCACTCGGTAGGATTTTGATAAACTTAGGCGAGTCCTTGGACTGCAGCTAAGCCCCCGAGTGGAAGGCTGGCTTACCACTCGGTAGGATTTTGATAAACTTAGGCGAGTGCTTGGACTGCAGCTAAGCCCCCGAGTGAGAGGGTTGCTCTTCACTCGGTAGGATTTTTATAACTTAGGCGAGTGCTTGGACTGCAGCTAAGCCTCCGAGTGAGAGGGTTGCTCTTCACTCGGTAGGATTTTGATAAACTTAGGCGAGTCCTTGGACTGCAGCTAAGCCCCCGAGTGGAAGGCTGGCTTACCACTCGGTAGGATTTTGATAAACTTAGGCGAAACGGATTCGCGGCTAAGCCTCCGAGTGGGAGTCTGGCTCACCACTCGGTAGGATTTTTACAAACTTAGGCGAAACGAATTCGTAGCTAAGTCACCCACTGAGGGGGAATTTTATGTGGACGAAAATAAAAAGTGACAGAAATTATGGAGGGACTATGACACTATTATTTTGAGGTCCATGAACTACAAAAGTATTTTATTGCAACTCATCCGAGTGATAAAACTTAAGTGTAGAATGGGCGGAGTAGCTCCGCGTTCCAAGCTCGGGGCTCGTCGGTATTATGCTCGACGTTGTAAAGACGGTACGCCCCGTTGTGGAGGACCTTGGTGACGATGAAGGGGCCTTCCCAAGAAGGAGCAAGCTTGTGTGGTTTGTGCTGATCCACTCGGAGAACCAAATCCCCTTCCTGGAAGGCTCGACCTCTCACATTTCTGGCGTGGAAACGGCGCAAATCTTGTTGGTAGATGGTCGACCGGATCAGAGCCATCTCCCTTTCTTCCTCTAAAAGGTCGACTGCGTCCTGCCGCGCTTGTTCATCTTCTGCTTCATTGTAGATTTCAACTCGGGGAGCATTATGGAGAAGATCACTCGGCAAGACTGCTTCAGCTCCGTAGACCAAAAAGAATGGAGTTCTTCCAGTCGACCGATTAGGTGTGGTCCGCAGTCCCCAGAGTACAGAGGGAAGTTCGTCGACCCAAGCTCCAGCCGCGTGTTTGAGATCACGCATCAGTCGAGGCTTCAATCCCTTAAGAATCAGTCCATTAGCTCGCTCTGCTTGTCCATTCGACTGCGGATGGGCGACTGAAGCGTAGTCGACCCGTGTGCCCTGGGAGTCGCAGAAAGCTCTGAATTCCTCCGAGTCAAAGTTCGACCCATTATCCGTAATGATGCTGTGCGGGACTCCATATCTGAATATTAGTTCCCTGATGAAGCTAACAGCAGTACCGGTGTCAAGGCTCTTGATTGGTTTAGCCTCGATCCACTTGGTGAACTTGTCGACTGCCACCAGTACATGCGTGAAGCCACTTCGTCCTGTTCTCAAAGGGCCGACCATGTCCAATCCCCATACTGCGAAAGGCCAGACGAGTGGGATGGTCTTCAGAGCCGACGCAGGCTTGTGTGACATATTCGAGTAGAATTGACATCCCTCGCACTTATCCACTATCTCTTTTGCCATCTCATTCGCCTTTGGCCAGTAAAATCCGGCTCGGTATGCTTTGGCCACGATGGTCCGAGAGGACGCATGATGACCACAGGTTCCCGAGTGAATATCATTGAGGATGAGTCGACCTTCTTCTGGTGTTATGCACTTCTGACCAACTCCAGACGCGCTTTCTCTGTATAATTGTCCTTTGATAACGGTAAAGGCCTTAGATCGACAGACGATCTGTCGAGCCTCTTCCTCATCCTCCGGAAGCTCTTTTCTCAGGATATATGCGACATACGGAATCGTCCAGCCGGGAATGACCACCAAAACCTCCATGATCAAGTCGACCACTGCTGGGACTTCAACTTCAGTCAGATCTGTGGCACTCTTGGGCTGTGGAGTTTCTTCGGTGAAAGGATCTTCTTTGACTGACGGAGTGTGTATATGCTCCAAGAACACGCCACTCGGAATGGCTTCCCTCTTGGAACCTATCTTTGCTAGATCATCAGCTGCTTGATTTTTCAGTCGGGGTATGTGATGGAGCTCCAACCCCTCGAACTTCTTTTCCAGCTTCCTCACTGCACTGCAGTATCCAGTCATGGCTGGGCTTCTCACGTCCCACTCTTTCATCACCTGATTGACCACTAAATCCGAGTCGCCATAGATCATCAGGCGACGGACGCCGAGTGAAATGGCCATGCGCAACCCATATAAGAGGGCCTCATATTCTGCCTCATTGTTGGAGGAATCAAAGTGAATCTGAAGCACATATCTGAGCTTATCTCCTCTGGGGGAAACCAGGACAACCCCAGCATCGGAACCATTCAACATCTTAGAGCCATCAAAGAACATGGTCCAATGCTCCGAGTGAACTTCAGTCGGCTGCTGTTGTTCAATCCACTCGGCGAGGAAATCTGCTATTGCCTGGGACTTAATGGCTTTCTTTGCCTCAAACTTGATATCAAGGGGAAGAAGTTCAATCGCCCATTTGGCCACTCGACCAGTTGCATCCCTGTTGTGCAAAATCTCTGATAGTGGAGCGTCGCTGACGATTGTGATGGAATGATCAGAGAAATAATGAGCAACCTTCTTTGTGGTCATGTATATTCCATACACAAGCTTCTGATAATGAGGATATCTCTGCTTGGATGGAGTCAAGACTTCAGACAAATAATACACTGGGCGCTGAACTTTGAGAGCTTTTCCTTCTTCTTCCCGCTCGACCGTTAACACAGTACTGACGACTTGTCCTGTGGCTGCGATGTAGAGCAACAGAGGCTCTTTGCTGATTGGAGCAGCAAGCACCGGCTGGGTGGAGAGCAGAGCTTTTAGCTCGGCAAACGCTGCATCAGCTTCTAGAGTCCACTCGAACTTGTCTGCCTTCTTCATCAGTCGGTAAAGAGGCAATGCCTTTTCACCGAGTCGTGAGATGAATCGACTTAATGCGGCCAAGCATCCAGTAAGCTTCTGGACATCGTGCACTCACACAGGGCGTTTCATTCGGAGAATAGTGCCAATCTTCTCTGGGTTAGCGTCGATTCCTCGTTCGGAAACGAGAAAACCGAGTAACTTGCCACCAGGAACTCCAAATGTGCACTTTGATGGATTGAGCTTGATATCATACCTTCTGAGGTTGGCAAATGTTTCGGCGAGATCAGCGAGCAGGTCGGAACCTTTTCGTGACTTGACAACGATATCATCCATATATGCTTCCACATTCCGACTGATTTGAGTGAGTAGACACTTCTGAATCATTCGCATAAATGTGGCTCCGGCATTCTTGAGGCCGAATGGCATAGTGATATAGCAGAAGCACCCGAATGGAGTGATGAAAGCTGTTTTTACCTCGTCGGGTCCGTACAGACGGATCTGGTGGTACCCGGAGTAAGCATCTAAAAAAGATAACCTCTCGCATCCCGCGGTCGAGTCAACAATTTGATCTATGCGAGGGAGAGGAAGGTGATCTTTCGGGCAGGCCCGGTTGATGTGCTTGAAATCGATGCACATTCGGAGCGACTTGTCCTTCTTAGGAACCATGACGACATTAGCGAGCCACTCGGAGTGGTATATCTCTCGGATAAATCCTGCCGCCAACAGTCGAGCCACTTCTTCACCAATGGCTTTTCTCTTTTGGACGGCGGACCGCCGAAGATGCTCTTTGACTGGTTTGGCAGAGGAGTCGACTCTTAGGCGATGCTCAGCCAGTCCCCTGGGAACACCTGGCATGTCAGCGGGCTTCCATGCAAAAATGTCCCAGTTCTCACGGAGGAACTGGATGAGCGCTTCTTCCTATTTTGGGTCGAGTGTTGTGGAGATGCGGGTCGGAGCTGCTTCGGGGTCGGTCGGATGAATGTGAACAGGCTTCGTCTCGCCGGACGACTGGAAAGCAGACTCTGTGGCGGGCTTCTTGGATCGCAGCAAGTCACTCGGATCTGCGTTTTGCTTGTACTCCTCGAACTCAACCGCTGTCACTTGGGAATCGGCAATCTTGGAGCCCTTCTGAAAGCACTCTTCTGCCTTTTTCCTATCACCGGTGACAGTGATCACTCCTTTGGGGCCGGGCATCTTCAATTTGAGGTACACGTAACATGGTCGAGCCATGAACCGTGCATAAGCTGGTCTCCCCAAAATGGCATGATATGCACTCTAAAAATCCACGACCTCAAACGTCAACTTTTCTTTGCGAAAATGCTTCGAATCGCCAAACACTACGTCCAAAGCTATCTGGCCAAGTGACTCGGCCTTCTTCCCTGGTATAACTCCATGAAAGCTCATGTTACTAGTGCTCAGTCGGGACATCGGAATGCCCATACCTTTCAATGTGTCTGCATATAACAGATTCAGCCCACTTCCACCATCCATCAGCACCTTTGTCAGTCGAGTGCCTTCGACAACTGGATTGACCACCAAAGCTTGCCTCCCAGGGGTGGCAATATGAGTCGGGTGATCAGATTGGTCGAATGTGATGGATGTTTGCGACCACTTCAGATAATTTGCCTTTGCGGGGGCAACCATGTTCACCTCTCGGTTAATCACTTTCAGTCGACTTCTGCTTTCCACATCTGCAAAGATCATCAGAGTGGAGTTGATATGCGGATATCCTCCCTCACTGTCCTCCTTGTCTTCGGCCTTGTCCGACTCCTTCTCCTTGTCCTTAGACTATTTTCCTTGAAACTGCTGGATCAGGAGTCGACATTGGCGAGTGGTGTGCTTCGGGTAAATGATATTCCCCTCTTCGTCTTTCTTCGTGTGAATGTGACATGGCATATCCATCACGTCGTTCCCTTCTTTATCCTTTACCTTCTTGGGGTTCCAGGATCCTTTCGGTTTCCCCTTAAACTTTCCTTGAGTCACGGCCAGAGCCTCTCCAGGAGCTGCCGGTTCAGCCTTCCGCTTCTGTTTCCGACTGGTGTTTCCTTTTTCCGACTGACTCGGCTTGTGCTTGCCGCTTTGGAGTCGGTCTTCTTCTTCGCCGTTGGCGTATTTGGTAGCAATCTCCATCATCCGACTCAAGGTCATGTCACCGGTTCGACCAAACTTCAAACTCAGTTCTCTGTTCTTGACGCCGTCTTTGAAGGCGCAGACTGCCTGATGATCAGACACATTCTCCACAGTATGGTGCAAAGTGATCCACCTCTGAATATACTCTCTGAGAGTCTCATTGGCCTTCTGCACGCAGACTTGCAACTCTGTTAATCCAGCTGGTCGCTTGCAAGTTCCTTCAAACGTCCTGACGAACACTCGGGACAGGTCTTCCCAAGTGTAAATGCTGCTGGGAGGTAACTGAGTCAACCATGCCCTGGCAGAACCTTCCAGCATGAGGGGCAAATGCTTCATGGCCACCTCGTCGTTCCCACCACCAATCTGAACTGCCACTCGGTAGTCTTCAAGCCAAGTTTCAGGCTTAGACTCACCAGTGAACTTGCTGACTCCTGTTACCAACCTGAAATTGGGAGGGATAACTGCGGCTCTGATAGCTCTGCTAAAACATTCAGGACCAGAAACATGCACTCGACTGCTTGAGGGTACATCTCTGTCGAGTCCACCTCGATGAGCTCTGTTCCGGTCGACCAAACCTTGCACGATAATGGATCGCGTGTCAAAGCCTGGTTCTCTGGGGTCGACTGGAACCCTACGCCCTGTACTGTACTGACGCCTGTCATCTGGCTGCCGAGGAGCGTAAGACCCACCCCTAGGAGGGGAATAGGGCACTCGACGCCTATCATCTCGGTCGAGTCTGTCGCCATATTGATCTCGTCGATTCTCGCGCCCTTCACGCCGCGGAGGCGACCTGGGGCTGTGAGCCGACTGAACCGTATTCACAGTGACGGATCGACTGTGAATTCTGTTGCGCGACTGAGACACGGCTGAATTCTGATCTCCTGCTGCCCGGAGCAGATCCCTGATCTGCAGCAAACCTCTGCCAGCTTCCGACTGCGAAGGCTGGATGGACTCTGCTATACGGGTCGCAGCTGCTAAATTCTGAATTGGGGTTCGATATACCTGAGTCGGCGGGAAGAGTTGACATCGATTGGTGTCGGGAACTCGTTGCCGCGCGCGCTTGTCGAGTGCTCGCTGAAGGTTCTCCAGCCGAGTGCGCTCGGCCAAATTGGCCAGACGCGCCTCCTCCAAGGCACGAGCCTCGGGGGTTTCTCCTGCGATGGGAATACGCAGGGGGTCCTCGTTCCTGCGGTGAAGTTCCTCTCTTTGCAGAGAGTCGAGTGGCTCGGGCTGGTACTCTTCGTAGCCTCATGCGGGATCGTCTCCGTCACCTGCTCCACCGTCATGGGCGAAGCCAGGGGGACCGCGGGGCCCGTCGACCATCAAGATTTCTGCCGCTGGATCACTGCTACCGCACTCGGATGCAGTCTCTACGGAGCCAGTCGACAGGTCGAACAAGCCGTAGAGAGGTTCGTTGGGCTCGATTGCCGCAACTTGGGTGGTGGCCGATTGGCGAGCCACCGCGTGCCTCACCCATCGCTGAAGCCTCGACCGGCCTGAGCGCTTGCGCTGGCGGGAGACCGGGAGGGTGGACGATGGAGGAGCCGACCGATACTGGGTCGACGGTTGCCGCAGCAGAACGCCGCGGACACATGCGCGAAAATGCGTCGCACCGCGGACGGGGAGCGCATCTACGTCGAGTGGAGCCTCCTGGAGCCATGCGGAGTCGTCGGCGATGAAGGTGAGAGTGCCGAGACGGATCTCTTGACCCTCGACCAAAACTCCAGCAGACACCATGATGAAAGTACTCGGAAGAATCGCAACTTCTCCACAAAATTGCTAAAACACCTGCCCCACGGTGGGCGCCAACTGTCGTGGTTCTAAGCCTGACAGTAGAGTGGGGGGTAGGTATGGAGAGGCAAGGTCCTAGCTATGGAGAGGTTGTAAACACAAAGGATGTACGAGTTCAGGCCCTTCTCGGAGGAAGTAATAGCCCTACGTCTCGGAGCCCGGAGGCGGTCGAGTGGATTATGAGTATATGAGCTACAAGGTGCCCAACCCTTCTGCCTGTGGAGGGGGGTGGCTTATATAGAGTGCGCCAGGACCCCAGCCAGCCCACGTAGGAGAGGGTTTAAGGTGAGTTAAGTCTGGGGCGTTACTGGTAACGCCCCACATAAAGTGCCTTTACTATCATAAAGTCTACTTGATTACAGGCCGTTGCAGTGCAGAGTGCCTCTTGACCTCCTGGTGGTCGAGTGAGTCTTCGTGGTCGAGTCCTTCAGGCCAGTCGAGTGAGTCCTCGTTGGTCGACTGGAAGGCGACCTCTTCTAAGGATGTCTTGGGGTAAGTTACTTGGATCAGGTCCATGACCCTACCCTAGGTACATAACCCCATCATCTGTCTCTCTCTAGATACCTTGCTCCTTCAATTCTAGGGCCTCTTTGGATTGGAGGAAATTAAAAACATAGGCATAAGAAAAACACGGAATCAAAGATGCCACACAATGTGAATTTTCAACAGAATTTCAAAAGGAAATTTTGTAAGAGAAGGCTTTGGATGACGCACAGGAAACAGATGAATTTTAGAGGAATGGTAAGAGGAAGTAGACAGAGATATATGTAGTGCATGGGACTTCTAAAAAAATTGATGTCTGACCTCATGTTGAGAATCCTATAACACAAGTGATATACTCCCTCCGTCCAGAAATATTTTGATGGCAAATATTTCGGACGGAGGGAGTAGATTATAAGCCTCCAAAACACCTATGGATTTCCTTCAATCCGATGAGGGTCTAAACTAAATAAGTAAATATACAGTAGAGAAAGAATGAAAAACTATATGCCTTGCTCCTTCACCCAGTGCCCATGATTTATTTCGATTTTGTAGGAGGAATTGGGTACCATAAATTGCAAGCTTTAGGTCTCAAGGATGTGAAAATACAATACCAAATCGACGAGCACAAATAAAGACTATGATCATGTAGTACTCATATGAACATAATACCCGAATGATTAAGCCCTCGTAATAACGATTTGTGTGCATCTGCAGATGCAAGGAGATGCCCTTTTCTAAGGTCAAAACAGGGAAATGATTGAATGGACTACATCTAAACCAAAATTAGAGTGAATAAGGAAAAACACGAAGTCATATTACCGTCGATATGCATCTCCCTCTCCTTGCCAAATACGAATCTCACAGAGAACCAAGAGGAAAATACTAACAAAAGTGAGGCAATGAAGGAACAGTTGAACCCACTATATAGAAAAGGTAAGAGGGCACGAGATTGGTATGGGTATGGAGGGGTTCACAAGAGCTATTATATTATATTTCTGGATGATAAATGTCTACATTTAATTTCATTTCAGTTACTCCTTAATATTAGTACTAACTAAAGATTTGGAGTCAACAAGTGAACAGCTCATACATATTTATTGTGTGACTCATTTACAAACCACTATCCCATCACAAATTTGGCTTTTTCTGAATGATTTGATGATTGTTGACCACACCCCTTTGTGGTATCATAATATTTGGCTTGATCTGGAATGGGCTGGCATTGTTGATGAGGCCGGTCCGAGAAGTCAAGCGACAAATGCCTACCAACCATCAGCAATTTCGACCATTGGATTTCATGTTGTGGTAGATTTAGCTCAACCTACAAATTGGGATGTATTATGTCCTAAAAACCCATTTTTTGAAGAAAAGACAAATAATTGTGGCCTTTGGTAGCCATCTTTGCCCCTAGCCTTGCTTTCACATTCTAGCCTATCCTCGCCTTCTCTCTCGTGGTGCACTTTTTTTATAGCACACAAGTATAGGGGACCTCAACAGTTTTCGTTGAGAGTTTTTTTCCGAGAAAACGCAAAGATCTTTGCGTTCCATTGCATTGAAGAGAAGGGATAGTACAATCCTCCTAGGAGGCTAGGATTACAAAGGTTGTGCTCTCGATTAGTGGACGTCCCAGGATGTGGGAAGGACTACCCTGAGCCCCTGTGCCCTGGCTTGTGCCCAACATTTGGCTTCAGTTTTAATCCTATCCACTAATGCTTCTATTGATGGTCGCGCGTTGTCGAAGACGCATTCATTATGCTGCTTCCAGATCATCCAAGGGACTAGCATGGCTATGGACTGCAATCCTTTGCGAAGCGCGTGCGGTGTCCGCCCCTTCGTTCGCTGCCACCAGTCTGTAAGTGAGGGCTCATTGTGTGGTGGATGCACTGGAATGCGTGTCCAGTCCAGGATGGCATGCCAGGTTTGCCGCACGAATGGGCAGGCCAGGAGCAGGTGTTGGATGGTCTCCGGCGCTTGATCGCAGAGGAGGCATCTGGGGTGGTGCTGCAGGCCGCGTCGGGCCAGCCGTTCTGCTGTCTAGTACCGGTCCTGGCTGGCTAGCCAATGGAAGAGCCGGACTCTGGGTGGTGCCCAGCTCTTCCATGTCAGCTTCCATGAGGGGCATCTTGCAGATCCATGAAAGGTCGCAGCATAGCAGGACTGTGCCGTGTAGGTGCTGTTGGCCGTCCACCTCCAGAGCATTTGGTCAGGCTCGTTTGTGAGAGTGATGCGCTGTACGGCCTGCCAAAGCATCAGGTATTGCCCAATTTCATGTATCCCGAGCACTCCCTGGATGTCGCGTGCCCAAGCATTGCCCGTTAGGGCCTCCGCGGCTGTTCTCGCTTTGCGCCTCCTTTTGGGTATGCACTGGTAAAGCGCAGGGGCGATCTCGTGGATGGATTGCCCCTGGAGCCAGCGGTCGACCCAGAACACGGTCGTCAATCTGTCATCGAGGACCATGGTTGTGGAGGTGAAGAACAACGCGCGCTCCTCGGGAGTGAACTGCAGGTCGAGCCCTTGCCATGCGTGATTGTCGTCAGTGCGGGTGTACCATAGCCATCGCAACCTCAGTGCCAGACTAGCGCGCTCTAGGTCCCGTATCCCCAAGTTGCCATATTCCAGTGGACGACAAACATGGCGCCAGTTGACATGGCAGTGCCCACCGTTGGCAGTTGCATGTCCAGCCCATAGGAAGCCCCGTTGTATCTTCTCCAGCTGCTTTAGGGTCTTCTTGGGGGGGTGCGCGAATGCGAGCAGTTGGTGAACCGGGATGGCCTCGAGCACCGCTCTGACCAATGCGAGTCGTCCAGCCTTGTTCATGAGCCATGCTTTCCAAGTTGGGAGCCTGGCAGCCACTGAATCTATGAGGGGTTGTAGTTGGGCGGCAGTGGGGCGGTGCAACGTTAGCGGGATGCCGAGGTAGGTGATGGGCAGGTCGGCTGTCTTGCATCCTACATGGGCAATCGTCGCGGCCGCGTCGGGGTCGCCGTGGAGGATGGTGGCCGAGCTCTTGGCGTAGTTCACTCGGAGGCCGCTAGCTTCACCGAAGAGTGTTAGGATGCCCTTGACGGCCTCCATGTCTCCAGGTGTGGTGTGGCAGAAGAGCATAACATCGTCGGAATATAAGGAGATGGCCGGAATGGCTCGTCGGGGATGCAGCTGTTGCAAGATGCCGGAGTCATGGGCGTGGCGGACGAGGCGTCCGGGGGTGTCCACGGCGAGCACAAAGAGTTGTGGGGACACGGGGTCGCCCTATCGCAGTCCGCATTGGTGCCATATCGGTGGCCCTGGCTCGCCGTTCAGCATGATCCTGGTGCTTGAGGTCGAAAGTAGTATCGCAAACCACTCCCGGAACCGAGGCCCGAACCCATACTGGTCCAACACCTCGAAGAGGAAGGGCTAGGATAGGGAGCCGAAGGCTCACGTGAGGTCAAGTTTGAGCATGACACTTGGGGCCCCAAGTTGGTGCAGCAGCTTCATGGATTGCCTGACCAGGACAAAATTGTCGTGGAGGCTCCGGCCTAGGATGAATGCATTCTGGTTGCAACTAACCAGGTCTCCCAACGTTGGCGTGAGGCATAGGGAGAGCACTTTTGCGAAGATTTTGGCCACGAGGTGTATCAAGCATATCGGACGGTAGTCGCGGAGCTGGCAGTCATCGGCGCGCTTTGGGAGCAGTGTCAAAGGGCCTGGTTAAGCTTACTGAAGCCGCGACCACGCACCAGAAAGAGTTGCTGGAAGATGTCCAGGAATTCCTGTTTGACCGTGCTCCAACATGCCCACAAGAACTCAGCTGTAAATCCGTCGGGCCCAGGCGCCTTGCGTGCCGGGAGGCATTTTACGGTGTCCCATATCTCCTCGGGTTTGAATGGGGCATCGAGGCATGTCATGTCACAAGGCTGTATGAGCTGCGATAGGTCCAGCGAGTGGCCACGGGCGAGGGCCGAGCCCACCAGCTCGTCAAAGTGAGAGAAAGCCGCCTGCACCATCCCCTCCTGATCCGCAATCACATGTCCATCCACGGTTAGGCTGTGGATGTGATTCTTCTACCAGCGGAAAGAGCACTGTCGAAGGAAGAATGTCGTGTTGGCGTCTCCATCCTTGAGTGTGGTGATGCGTGCCCGCTGCCTCGCAATCGTGCGCTCTGATGTCTATTACACAACCTTCTTCTTGTAGACGTTGTTGGGCCTGCAAGTGCACAGGTTTGTAGAACAGTAGCAAATTTCCCTCAAGTGCATGACCTAAGGTTTATCAATCCGTAGGAGGCATGGGATGAAGATGGTCTCTCTCAAACAACCCTGCAACCAAATAACAAAGAGTCTCTTATGTCCCCAACACACCCAATACAATGGTAAATTGTATAGGTGCACTAGTTCGGCGAAGAGATGGTGATACAAGTGCAATATGGATAGTAGATATAGGTTTTTGTAATCTGAAATTATAAAAACAGCAAGATAACTAATGATAAAAGTGAGCGTAAGTGGTATTGCAATGGTAGGAAACAAGGCATAGGGTTCATACTTTCATTAGTGCAAGTTCTCTCAACAATAATAACATAGATAGATCATATAACAATCCCTCAACATGCAACAAAGAGTCACTCCAAAGCCACTAATAGCGGAGAACAAACGAAGAGATTATGGTAGGGTATGAAACCACCTCAAAGTTATTCTTTCGGATCAATCTATTCAAGAGTTCGTACTAGAATAACACCTTAAGACACAAACCAACCAAAACCCTAATGTCACCTAGATACTCCATTGTCACCTCAAGTATCCGTGGGCATGATTATACGATATGCATCACAGAATCTCAGATTCATCTATTCAACCAACACAAAGTACTTCAAAGAGTGCCCCAAAGTTTCTACCGGAGAGTCAAGATGAAAACGTGTGCCAACCCCTATGCATAGGTTCATGGGCGGAACCCGCAAGTTGATCACCAAAACATACATCAAGTGGCACGTGATATCCCATTGTCACCACAGATAAACACGGCAAGACATACATCAAGTGTTCTCAAATCATTAAAGACTCAATCCGATAAGATAACTTCAAGAGGAAAACTCAATTCATCACAAGAGAGTAGAGGGAGGAGAAACATCATAAGATCCAACAATAATAGCAAAGCTCACGATACATCAAGATCGTGCCATAGAGAGAACATGAGAGAGAGAGAAAGAGAGAGAGATCAAACACATAGCTACTGGTACATACCCTCAGCCCCAAGGGTGAACTACTCCCTCCTCGTCATGGAGAGCGCCGGGATGATGAAGATGGCCACCGATGATGGGTTCCCCCTCTGGTAGGGTGCCAGAACGGACTCCCGAGAGGTTTTTGGTGGCTACAGAGGCTTGCGGCGGCGGAACTCCCGATCTATCTTCTTATTCGATGTTTTTAGGGTACGTAGGCTTATATAGGCGAAAGAAGTCGGTCGGGGAGCCTCGAGGGGCCCACGAGAGGGTAGGGCACGCCCAGGGGGTGGGCGCGCCCCCCTGTCTCGTGGCTCCCTCGATGCTCCCCTGACTTGCACTCCAAGTCTCCTAGATCATAATCTTTCCAAAAATCACGTTGCCGAAGGTTTCGTTCCGTTTGGATCCGTTTGATATTCATTTTCTTCAAAATACTGATACATGCAATAAAACAGCAATATGGGCTGGGCCTCCGGTTAGTAGGTTAGTCCCAAAAACGATATAAATGTGTAAAATAAAGCCCATAAATATCCAAAAGGGGTAATATAATAGCATGGAACAATAAAAAATTATAGATATGTTGGAGACGTATCAAGCATCCCCAAGCTTAATTCCTGCTTGTCCTCGAGTAGGTAAATGATAAAAACAGAATTTTTGATGTGGAATGCTACCTAGCATAATTCTCAATGTAATTTTCTTTATTGGGGCTTGAATATTGAGATCCAAATGATTCAAAATAAAAGTTCATATTGACATAAGAAATAGTGATACTTCAAGCATACTAATCAAAGTAATCATGTATTCTCAAAATAACATGGCCAAAGAAAGTTATCCCTACAAAATCATATAGTCTGGCTGTTGCTCTATCTTCATCACACAAAATATTTGATCATGCACAACCCCGATGACAAGCCAAGCAATTGTTTCATACTTTAGTAATCTCAAACTTTTTCAACTTTCATGTAATACATGAGCGTGAGCCATGGACATAGCACTATATGTGGAATAGAATGGTGGTTGTGGAGAAGACAAAAAGAAGAAGATAGTCTCACATCAACTAGGCGTATCAACGGGCTATAGAGATGCCCATTAATAGATATCAATGTGAGTGAGTATGGATTGCCATGCAACGGATGCATTAGAGCTATAAATATATGAAAGCTCAACAAAAGAAACTAAGTGGGTGTGCATCCAACTTGCTTGCTCACAAAGACCTAGGGCATTTTGAGGAAGCCCATCATTGGAATGTACAAGCCAAGTTCTATAATGAAAAATTCCCACTAGTATATGAAAGTGACAACATAGGAGACTCTCTATCTTGAAGATCATGATGCTACTTTGAAGCACATGTGTGGAAAAAGAGATAGTAGCATTGTCCCTTCTCTCTTTTTCTCTCATTTTATTTTTTTTATTTTTTTATTTTTCTCTTTTTTTTTCTTTGGCCTTTTTTTTCTTTTTGTAAAGTCCGAAGTCTCATCCCGACTTGTGGGGGAATCATAGTCTCCATCATCCTTTCCTCACTAGGACAATGCTCTAATAATGAAGACCATCACACTTTTATGGATTCACAACTCAAGAATTACAACTCAAAGCTAGAACAAGATATGACTCTATATGAATGCCTCCGGCGGTGGATCGGGATATGCAATGAATTAAGAGCGACATGTATGAAAATTATGAAGGTGGCCTTGCCACAAATACAATGTCAACTACATGATCATGCAAAGAGCAATATGACAAAGGTAATGCATGTCATATGAACAGAACGGTAGAAAGTTGCATTGCAATATATCTCAGAATGGCTATGGAAATGCCATAATAGGTAGGTATGGTGGCTGTTTTGAGGAAGGTATATGGTAGGTGTATGGTACCGGCGAAAGTTGCGCGGCACAAGAGAGGCTAGCAATGGTGGAAGGGTGAGGGTGCGTATAATCCATGGACTCAACATTAGTCAAAAGAACTTATATACTTATTGCAAAAATCTACAAGTCATCAAAAACAAAGCACTACGCGCATGCTCCTAGGGGGATAGATTGATAGGAAAAGACCATCGCTCGTCCCCGACCGCCACTCATAAGGAAGACAATCAATAAATAAAATTGTGCTCCAACTTCATCACAAAGCTGTTCACCATACGTGCATGCTACGGGAATCACAAACTTCAACATAAGCATTTTTCATAATCACCTCAACTAGCATGACTTTAATACCACTACCTCCATATCTCAAAACAATTATCAAGTATCAAATTGATCATAGCATCCAATTCACTTTCTATGATAGTTTTTATTATACCCAACTTGGATGCTCATCATTCTAGGACCAACTTTGTAACCATAGCAAATACCATGCGGTTCTAAAAGACTCTCAAAATAATATAAGTGAAGCATGAGAGACTAGCAATTTATACAAAATATAACCACCACCGTGCTCTAAAAGATATAAGTGATGGACTAGAGCAAATGACAAACTACTCCGAAAGATATAAGTGAAGATCAATGAGTAGTCAAATAATTGTGCAACTATGTGAAGACTCTCTAACATTAAGGAATTTCAGGTCTTGGTATTTCATTCAAACAGCAAGCAAAACAAAATAAAATGACATTGCAAGGATAGCACAACTCATGTGAAGAAGCAAAAACTTAGGCTCAACCGATACTAACCGATAGTTGTTGAAGAAGAAAGGTGGGATGCCTACGGGGCATCCCCAAGCTTGGATGCTTGAGACTTCTTGAAATATTATCTTGGGGTGCCTTGGGCATCCCCAAACTTGAACTTTGTGTCTCCTTAATTCCTATCATATCATGGTTTCTCTTTTTATCAAAAGCTTCATCCACACCAAACTCAACAAGAACCCGTGAGATAGGTTAGTATAAACCAATGCAAAACCTTATCAATTTCTACTGTAAAAAATCACTAAAATTATTATTAAACATTACATACTAAATGCCTCTGCATATTTAACACTCCTATCCTCAAATAGAATCATTAAACAAGCAAACATATGCAAACAATGCAAACATAATAGCAATCTACCAAAACAGTATAGTCTGTAAATAATGCAAGATTCGTCATACTTCCCTAACTCCAAAAATTATGAGAGAAAATTACCACTACATAAGATTTATCATATCTCATTATGCAAAAAGTTTCAACATTATACCATTCTCTTATTTTTCTAGGGAATTTTTGCAACAACGGTAAACTTTCTGCTTTCAAACAGCAACATGTATACTAGCAAAATAAGCATGGTAAAGGCTATCCTTGACATTTTTATTGAAACTAAAGATGCAAAACATTATTCTAAATAACATCAAGCAAATACTAACAAAAGAAAATGACGCTCCAAGCAAAACACATATCATGTGGTGAATAAAAATATATCTCCAAGTAAAGTTATCGATGAACGAGGACAAAAGAGGGGATGCCATCCGGGGCATCCCCAAGCTTAGGCTCTTGGTTGTACTTGAATATTGCCTTGGGGTGCCTTGGTAATCCCCAAGCTTATACTCGTGCCACTCCTTATTCCATAGTCCATCGAATCATTACCCAAAACTTGAAAACTTCACAACACAAAACTCAACAGAAAACTCGTAAGCTCTGTTAGTATAAGAAAATAAAACCACCACTTAGGTACTGTAATGAACTCATTCTAAATTCATATTGGTGTAATATCTACTGTATTCTAACTTCTCTATGGTTCATATCTTCCGATACTACTCATAGATTCATCAAAATAAGCAAACGACACATAAAAAACAGAATCTGTCAAAAACAGGACAGTCTGTAGTAATCTGTATCAAACGTATACTTCTGGAACTCCAAAAATTCTACCAAATTAGGAAGTCCTAAGCAATTTGTTTACCAATCCAGATCAAAAAGAATCATATTATAATCACGTTTCTGTGAATTAACAAAACTAATTTACTGGGTGCAAAAGTTTCTGATTTTCAGCAAGATCAACACAACTATCACCGTAAGCTATCCTAAAGGTCTTACTTGGCACTTTATTGGAGCAAAAGCTATAAAACATGATTACTACAGTAGCATAATCATGTGAACACACAAAAACAGTAAGGATAAATATTGGGTTGTCTCCCATCAAGTGTTTTTCTTTAATGCCTTTCTAGCTAGGCATGATGATGACAATGATGCTCACATAAAAGATAAGAATTGAAACATAACGGGAGCATCATGAAGCATATGACTAGCACATTTAAGTCTAACCCACTTCCTATGCACAGGGATTTTGTGAGCAAACAACTTATGGGAACAATAATCAACTAGCATAGGAAGGTAAAACAAGCATAGCTTCAAGATTTTCAACACATAGAGAGGAAACTTGACATTATTGCAATTCCTACAAGCATATATTCCTCCCTCATAATAATTTTCAGTAGCATCATGAATGAAGTCAACAATATAACCAGCACCTAAAGCATTCCTTTCATGATCTACAAGCATAAAATTTTTACTACTCTCCACATAAACAAAATTCTTCTCATTCAGAATAGTGGGAGTATCATAAGAGACTTGAACACTAAAAATTGTTTCCACATTAAAAGAGTAATGTTCAGAAAAAGGGTAATCATAATCATGACAAGATTTGTAAATATAATCATCACTACTTTTTATAGCATAAGTTTCATCACAATAATCATCATAAGTAGCAACTTTGTTCTCATCATAATCGATTGAAACCTCTCCCAAGATAGTGGAAACACTAAATAAAGTTGACACTCTTCCAAATCCACTTTCGTATTCATCACAATAAAATTGAACATCCTCCAAAATGGTGGGATCACTACTTCCTAAAGTTGACACTCTTCCAAACCCACTTTCATCAATATAATCATCATAAATAGGAGGCATGCTTTCATCATAATAAATTTGCTCATCAAAACTTGGGGGACAAAAAATATCATCTTCATCAAACATAGCATCCCCAAGCTTGTGGCTTTGCATATCATTAGCATCATGGATATTCAAGGAATTCATACTAACAACATTGCAACCATGCTCATCATTCACATATTTCATGCCAAGCATTCTATGTAATTTCTTCTAGAACTTGAGCACAATTTTCCTTTTCATCATACTCATGAAAGATATTAAAAAGATGAAGCGTATGAGACAAGCTTAACTCCATTTTTTTGTAGTTTTTATTTTATAAACTAAACTAGTGATAAAACAAGAAACAAAAAAGATTCGATTGCAAGATCTAAAGATATACCTTCAAGCACTCACCTCCCCGGCAACGGCGCCAGAAAAGAGCTTGATGTCTACTACACAACCTTCTTCTTGTAGACGTTGTTGGGCCTGCAAGTGCACAGGTTTGTAGGACAGTAGCAAATTTCCCTCAAGTGGATGACCTAAGGTTTATCAATCCGTAGGAGGCGTAGGATGAAGATGGTCTCTCTCAAACAACCCTACAACCAAATAACAAAGAGTCTCTTGTGCCCCCAACACACCCAATACAATGGTAAATTGTATAGGTGCACTCATTCGGCAAAGAGATGGTGATACAAGTGCAATATGGATAGTAGATATAGGTTTTTGTAATCTGAAATTATAAAAACAGCAAGGTAACTAATGATAAAAGTGCGCATAAACGGTATTGCAATAGTAGGAAACAAGGCATAGGGTTCATAGTTTCATTAGTGCAAGTTCTCTCAACAATAATAACATAGATAGATCATATAACAATCCCTCAACATGCAACAAAGAGTCACTCCAAAGCCACTAATAGCGGAGAACAAACGAAGAGATTATGGTAGGGTACGAAACCACCTCAAAGTTATTCTTTCGGATCAATGTATTCAAGAGTTCGTACTAGAATAACACCTTAAGACACAAATCAACTAAAATGATCGATATAGTTGACTAGAGGGGGGGGGGGTGAATAGGCAACTAACAATTTTTAGCTTTTCTTTACCAAATTAAACTTTGCATCAAAGTAGGTTGTCTAGATATGCAACTAAGTGAACAACCTATATGATGCAGCAACAACAAGCACACAAGAAAGCAAGGGATACAACACAAGTAAGCTTGCAAAAGTAAAGGAACGAGATGACCAAGAGTGGAGCCGGTGGAGACGAGGATGTGTTACCGAAGTTCCTTCCTTTTGAGGGGAAGTACGCCTCTGTTAGAGCGGTGTGGAGGCACAATGCTCCCCAAGAAGCCACTAGGGCCACCGTATTCTCCTCACGCCCTCACACAATGTGAGATGCCGTGATTCCACTATTGGTGCCCTTGAAGGCGGCAACCTAACCTTTACAAACAAGGTTGGGGCTCTCTCCACAACTTAATTGGAGGCTCCCAACGAAACCACGAAGCTTCACCACAATGGAATATGGCTCCGAGGTGACCTCAACCGTCTAGGGTGCTCAAACACCCAAGAGTAATAAAATCCACACAAGAAAGTATGGAGGAAGCAAATATCCTTTGGTGGAAGTGTAGATCTAGGTCTCCTCCTTCAATCCCTAGAAAATCAACAAGTTTGAGTGGCTAGAGAGAGAGATCGGGCAAAGAGAGCTTGAGAGCATCAATGGTGGAGTGAGAGAGGTAAGAGGTAAAAGTGGTAGGTGGAAGAACCACCTTATATAGCAACCCTAATAAATCCAACCGTTACCGCGTTTTCAGCACTGCAGCGGTACAACCGCTCCTTGTCCCAGTACAACCGGGGCTCACAGTGTATCGGCAGAACCCTACCAGGCGGTACAATCGGGCCACCAGGCGGTAGTACCGGTTTTAGAAAATAACTGGACCAACCGCCCAGCCACCGCTCAACTACCATACTGGAACAGAAAGGAGTCACCCCTGAGGGTGGTAGTTGGGCGGTGCTGGGCCGGTGCAACCGCATGGCCTTCAGCGCTTGAGCGGCTAAGATCAGAGCGGAAGAACCGCCCGAACCTCCAGTGGTACCGGTTGACGAGGAACAACCAGACCAACCGGGCCACCACCACTCGAGAACCGCATCAAAACAGAAGCTTGACCGGTACTTGGGTGGTGCATGGCCGGAACCACCGCCGCAGGTCTTTGCTGAGCCTGGTGGCGGTAGCACCGCCCGGAGGCAGCGGTACCATCGGTCGATAAAGACAGGAAGACGCCAAGAGCCAGCGGTACAACCGCTCGGACAAGCGGTACAACCACTGGGAAAACACAGCAGGCAGTCAAATCAAAAGGGAGACACTCTCTCTCACACCTGAGGAAGACAAGAGAGGGGGGATGGAGGTGTACGTGAACGGATTCCCCTACTCTTTCCAATGTGGATTCCCTCTTGATAGTACGGGTTCCCTACGACCAAAGAGATAAAAAGCGTAGAGGACTCCGTCTTCAATCTTTTCCTTCGAGAGAGAACAACTATCCGATGTAAGCCTAAGCATCGAGAACCTGAAACATTTAGCATAGGATTAGACCAACAAAGAGTTGTCATCATCATCCAAAACATAAGGTAGGGAAATGCCCTTTCATCAACCAAAACCCTAATGTCACCTAGATACTCCATTGTCACCTCAAGTATCCGTGGGCATGATTATACGATATGCATCACACAATCTCATATTCATCTATTCAACCAACACAAAGTACTTCAAAGAGTGCCCCAAAGTTTCTACCGGAGAGTCAAGACGAAAACGTGTGCCAACCCCTATGCATAGGTTCATGGGCGGAACCCGCAAGTTGATCACCAAAACATACATCAAGTGGCACGTGATATCCCATTGTCACCACAGATAAACACGGCAAGACATACATCAAGTGTTCTCAAATCATTAAAGACTCAATTCGATAAGATAATTTCAAGAGGAAAACTCAATTCATCACAAGAGAGTAGAGGGGGGAGAAACATCATAAGATCCAACGATAATAGCAAAGCTCGCGATACATCAAGATTGTGCCATAGAGAGAACACAAGAGAGAGAGAGAGGGAGATCAAACACATAGCTACTGGTACATACCCTCAGCCCCGAGGGTGAACTACTCCCTCCTCGTCATGGAGAGCGCCGGGATGATGAAGATGGCCACTGGTGATGGGTTTCCCCTCCGGCAGGGTGCCGGAACGGACTCCCAAGAGATTTTTGGTGGCTACAGAGGCTTGCGGCGGAGAACTGCCGATCTATCTTCTTATTCGATGTTTTTAGGGTACATAGGCTTATATAGGCGAAAGAACTCGGCCGGGGGACCCTCGAGGGGCCCACGAGAGGGTAGGGCATGCCCAGGGGGGTGGGCGCGCCCCCCTGTGTCGTGGCTCCCTCGATGCTCCCCTGGCTTGCACTCCAAGTCTCCTGGATCATAATCTTTCCAAAAATCACGCTGCCGAAGGTTTCATTCCGTTTGGACTCTGTTTGATATTCCTTTTCTTCAAAATACTGAAACAGGCAATAAAACAACAATATGGGCTGGGCCTCTGGTTAGTAGGTTAGTCCCAAAAATGATATAAATGTGTAAAATAAAGCCCATAAACATCCAAAAGGGGTAATATAATAGCATGGAACAATCAAAAATTATAGATACGTTGGAGACGTATCACGCTCCAACGATGCTATCCCAAGGTAGGATATTTTGAGCTGCCTCCGCAGCCAGTCCTCGGGGGGCGAGAGCACCCGATCCTCCTAGGCCTTGTCAAATCGCGAGATCAGCTCACGGGATATGGCCACCTTGTAGCGGATGTTCCCTTTTGACCATGTGCTCCAGCTAGTCAGCCTGTGGGCAGTGGTCTGGAGGCGGAGAACCAAGCGCCGGAAGGGATTCGGGTCCTGTACCGATCCCCAGGCCACGGCCACCGTTTCATGGAACCCATCCAGCCGCAACCAAAAATCCTCAAAGTGGAAGCGTCGGTGCGCCACGTGCGTGGGCGAGCAGTCAAGGAGGAAGGGGCAGTGGTCAGACATGACTGAGGCAAGGCAGCGCAGGTGGCAATCAATGTGCGCGTCTTCCCAGTCTGATGTGCAAAACACACGATCCAGGTGCATGAGGGTGGGCGGGGACTGCTCATTGGACCAAGTGAATCACCGTCCATTGAGGTACATCTCCTTCAGCGCGAGGTCATTGACAAGGAGACGAAATCTTCCCATCATGCGGCGGCTCAGGTTGCCATTGTTCTTGTCTTCGTTGCGCAGAATTAAGTTGAAGTCGCCGCATAGCATCCACGGCCCGGGGCGGTCTATACATATCTCGCGTAGTTCTTGCTTGAAGGCGATCTTGTCAGCGTCTTCTTGGGGGCCATAGACCACCGTTAACCACCACGGCGTGCCTGTCGGATTACGGGTTCCGCAAAGCCTTGAAAGGTTCGAACTCTGGGGTGCGTGCGGAGATCTCAACATACCCAGCCTACCTACTCGCAATCCTCCTAAGCCTAGCGCGTCGGGCTCAAAGAGACAAAGAGACACGATAGTTTATCCTAGTTCGGGCCACCTTGCGGTGTAATACCCTACTCCAACGTTTTGGTGGATTGCCTCGAAGGGGTGAGGATTAACTAGTACAATGGATGAACTGGCCTCGGGAGGTGAGGTGTTCTTGAGCGCAAGAGAGCTAGTGAGGTGGTCGGGTGAGAATGGATTCGGTCCGACCAGATCTCCCCCCTTTGGTGTTGGCTAAGTTTATTTATAGTGGCCTTGGTCCTCTTCCAAAGTTTGGCGCGATGGGATCCCACAAAGGTCAGATTTGAAAGGGGACAAGTAGTACATCCTATCCTGACTAAAGTGGTCTTCGCCTGTGAAAAGCCTCTGGTCATGATGCTGCGGTGGGCTCGGTGATGAACTCCGTCCTGTCATCCCGGCGGTCTTGGTCTCGTTGCACCAGAATGTAAACCTTTGGTTGATTCCTCGGGACTCCGTGCCTGTGGCTTGCCTCCCTTGCACGGAAGAGGAAACTGGCGCTCTATGCCCGCTGGCGCCCACCTGGCCTTGGTCGTCATGGCTCACGTCAGTTGAGCCTCGTGAGGTGCACCTTGCATAGAACTCTCTGCCCCTCGGGAGCCAGCCTGAGGAGGCCGATTCCCTCGGGGGTCCTGGTGTCGTCCGCCTCGCGAGGCTTGGCCCCTCGTGATGGTCTTGAGTTGTTGATGCCAAAGCTGAGCCGTACCAAGCCATCGATGGAGCCACGAGGTGGGTCGCAGGCAGGCAAGTCTAGATACCCCCATATCCAGAACGCTGACAGTAGCCCCCGGGCCCAAGGCGCACTTGGACTTGGCTTCTAGGCGAAGCCAAAGGGCAAGTGCGGAGTGTCGTGGGCCCTAACCGCCTGCGGCCTTGATGACGCATGGCGATTGATGGGACGTGGGTGTCTCCACTTCCCCACACTGCCTCGACAACTGCTCGACTTGACGGGACGATGCGGCATGCAGAAGATCATTATGGCGCGAGGTCGCGGAGGCCGGCGGTTGGCCTTCCTTTGGCTCTAAATGAGGGGGAGGGGCAGAGCCCCTTCGCTCATCTCTCCTTCATCTTCTTGCTGCCCATTTCTTCTCTTGCTCTGTCTTGTTCCCATGGTGCCGATCAGGAGGTTCTCGGCGGCTGAAAAGGGTAAGGCCCCTAGGGAGGGGCCTGATCCTCTCCCACCGAAGAAGCGGCTCCGCCTTCCTCTTGACACCAGCGCGGGACGAGAGGTGACCAGGCCTTGGTAGTTGAGGACTCCGCCTGGCTTTCCCCTTCCCCTGTACGCCCGCACCCGGGATGAAGACATGCGCCATCGAGCGGTCCCCGGGGATGGAGGACGGGTTGCCATTGCCTTGCCGGCCGTGCCACGGACTCACACCGAGGGCAGCTCGCGAGAGTTGGTGGTGTGGGCGGCGATGCCGCCCAATTCATGGATCCGACTCTCGTGGTTTTTCGCCAATGAGCTGCCTCCGAGTGGGCCACTTGAGCTGTGGCTGCAGCACGCCGGGTGCTGCAGCCTGGCCACCGGAGCTGAGGTCGAGGTGGTGCCCCTCGGAGACGTCTTCATGACCCGCGGATGGGGTGAGGTCGCCCGAGCCTGCTGCACCAAGGGAGCCCTCACGATTCACTTTGAATATGATGGCGCATCCACCCTGTTCTTCAAGGCCTTCGACAAAGAGGGCGGACGGTTGGAGTGCTGCCCCAGAGGAAGCAGCCCGCAGGACGCAGCCGTGGGCGCTGGACCTGCTTCCGTCTTCTTCGGCGCCTCTTCCAGCAGCAACGACGGCTCCTGGGAATCCAGTGACTCTCCTGAGCCCAGCAAGTCTCCGAAATCTAGCGATGCCAGCTATGTGCCGCCAAGCTCCCGCCGCGGTCGGAGCGCGACGGCTGCTGCCGCTCGGTGGTGTAGGTGACGCTCGATGGCCCGATAATAGCCTTCCCTCTTTTGCTTCCCTGAGCGGAATTAGAACCAGCCCCTGTGGGGTATGTAAGGACCGAAGTGTGTTTAATACCAGCGTTGCTTTCTTGATTCTATAATGAAGTCGCGTATCCCAGTTCGGCAGCGTGACGCTCTACACCGACGGGGCCCAGTCCCCAGGTAGGCTTCAGCCGTCGCTAGTATGTCAGGTCGCGGTGCCGTGGTCAAGGCTAGGAGGTGAGCGGCCCGAGGTTCGGTAAGAGCCCATGAGATGCGATGCTCACGAAGTCCCCCTTGGCGTGCAAGCAGCCGCCCAAGGAACGAAAAACGGGAGTGAAGCCGTCGGAGTGGGACTGCGAGGTTGGGGCGAGCGAGATGCGAGAACGGTAACAGTGCACGCGACTTATCTTTCAGTGACCTGTTGTGATCCGCTGGGGGGTGCCCGCTGTTGCGTTCGTGGTGGTGTCGTTAGGCGTGGCTCACAACAACCACCCTCTCGCCTCGCTCACCTAGGTGCTCTACGTCCTCGGGTCCCAACCCTCGAGCGAGCTCAGCCACCGCTGGTATGCCAGGTCGCAATGCCGTGGTCAAGGCCAGGGGGTGAGGGTTGGAGAGCTAGTAGGAGCTCCCAAGACGCGATGCTCGGGGCCCCCCCTTCAACGTGCAAGCGATTCAGGAGGTAAGGTGCAGTCGTTCGGACCGGCCCGTGAACCATCATCAGGTGAACCTGCATGTTAGACGACAGGAGAGGTCGTGAACCCCTGCAGAGCAGACTGTCCGCCCTAGGGCCCCTAGCGAAAGACGAAGGCACCGAGGACCTGGTGAGGTGGCGTGCGTGAGGTGGGTCGCGACCCAGAGCTCAGTCCTTGGGTTTGTCGGTGTTGCAGGGACGGACCCGAGCACAAGCGCCATGCTGACGTGAGTAGCCATGCAGCGAGGCGAGCGAGGGACAAGCCAGCAAATGTAGGGAGACCGCGAGGTGGTTAAGACTCGAGGCCGCAGAGGGACGATTATAGATAAACTCATAAAAGATGGTTAGACAGTTTAGGAGAACGCAAAACAATACATGCCATGGGGACGGACCCACACGGCTTGGGAATGATGCAACCTGTGGGGCGCCCCCAAACTGAACGAACTAGAGAGATGTCACCTAATATCGTTGCTGAAGAGATATCGGGGTAGTAGAAGACGCGCGCTGCTGGAGTCGTTTCTCACGAGACGCCTTGGCCCTAAGCCTCGAGAGGCCCAGGGGGCCCGGGAGGCTCTTGAAGATGCACCTCCATCTCCACCAGGGTCGCCTGGTGCCTGGCCTCGTGAGCCGCCAGGGCGTCCTTGTGCAGCACTGGAACGCCACAGCTGCACCCGGTAGGCCAAAAGGCATGCGGGCGTAGCTGCGGGGTGGATCCTCGCATTGGCCGACATGAGATGGCCAGAAGAGCTACTGAGACACGACCCTGTTGAGCCCCGAGATGTCGATGCATATGCGGAACTCCTTGCCCTTTCCAGGGAGTGAGCCGCGCCTCGCGGTAGGTGGTGATCGCCTTGCAGAACCCTTGCCTCTTGAATCTCCTCGGTTGCCTTGCTGATGAACTCTTGAACGCCTGGCACCTTCCGCCCGACGCCTTCTCCTGGGAAGCGTGCACTGAAGCACGCCTCCACATGGTGCCTGGGCGCCTCCCTCGTGACGCTAGCTAGGTCCGAGTCCCTCTAGAGGAGAGCCCCCGAGCCCAGCCTGAGAGGGATGCCGGGCGCGCCTTCCTATGCGATAGGTGAAGGCACCTCATCCGGGACGCAAGGCTCATCGTGGCGCCATCGAGTGATGCTTCCTCATGGGACCCCTGGCCCAACTGTAGCTTCTTCGTCTTGGGGGCGACCTCAGGAGGAAGGACGCTTCCCTCATCTTCAGGGTTCTCGACTGCTGCAGCCTGGTAGGCGTGCTCGAGGGAGCACACCGCGTCCTTCTCCTGGCAAGCGACCATGATGATGCCGCCGCTCCCTGGCATCTTGAGGATGTTGTAGCTATGATGTGGCGCTGCCATGAACTTGGCCAGTGCTGGGTACCCTAGGATGGCATTGTACGGCAGGCGAATGTCAGCGATGTCGAAGTCGATGAGCTCGGTGTGTAGTAGTTGCGTTCACTGAAGGTGACAGGGAGGTGGACCTGCCCGATCGGGTGTGTGGAACTGTTGGTCACTCCTGAGAATGGCTTGGTCGGCTAAAGCTGGTAGTACGACACTTGGAGCTTGTCGAACGTTTGAACAGAGAGAATGTTGAGCCCTGCTCCACCATCAATGAGAGTCTTGGTGATGACCACATTGCTGATGACAGGCGAGCAGAGCATGGGCAGCGCGCCGGCAGTGGCCATGCACTTGAGCTGATCTGAGGAGCTGAAGGTGATGGCGCAGTTGGACCACTTGAGCGGGCGAGTTGCTTCGGGCTTGGGGAGCGCCGCGTTCAACTCACGCGTGAACTGCTTGAAGATTGTAACGCCCCGGTTCCGATGTGCCAGGTGTCTACCAGTTTTTCGCCGTCGTTGCCATGTCAGCTGCTTGCGTGTTACATTTTTCCATGTCATCATCCGCATTTCATCTGCATGTTTTTCAAAACTTGCATCTGTTCGGGTTCCGCCAGTTCTCTCCGTTGTTCGTTCCGAGTCCGGACACACTCGCACGCGCCCGCGGTACCTCCGAAATATTATTTTATAAGTGGCATAAAAATGTTCTCGGAATGGGTTGCAACTTGTCGTGCGGTCTTATTATAGTGTAGACAGAGCGCCTGCCAAGTTTCATCGCATTCGGAGTCCATTTGATAGCCCAACCGTTAAATATAGCGGTACCATTGCCGGTACCTTCGTCGGATGTTTCGGTCTTCGAAACTGCTGCCGGGCCTCTCTGCCTCTTCTCTCCTGCAGCCCATGGTCTCTCCACAGCCCACTAACCTCCCCCCTCTGATCGGAGCCGCACGATCGCGATCGAAGGGCTCCGAAACCCCCCTCAAACCCCCTAAACCTAATCCCTGCCTATTTAAACACCACCCATATGCCATTTTTGGCCTCCACCTACCTCCTCCCTGAATTTCAGCCGCAGCCAACCATCTCCACCTCGAAATTCGTGCCTAACCAGCACCCGCCGCCACTTGTCGCGCCCCCATCGGCTAGCCCCGCCGCCGGTGACGCGCTCAGCCAATCGGGCGTCGCCACGTCGCCCCATGCGTCTCCCCAGCCTTCCCAGCCGCCGCAGCCCGCCCAGGCCCGGGCCAGGCCCGCGAAGCCCATCGGGGCCCGCGCCTGAGCGCGCGCCGCTGCCTGCGTCCGCCTCTCGCTCCCCGCCCCGCAGGCGTCCGTCTCCATCTCCGCCGCCCGGTCACCGGACCTCGCCGCTGCGCCCCTCCAGTGTCCCGCGGCCGCAGATGAGCTCCGCCGCCGCACCATCTCTCTCCCTCTTCCCTCACCCTGCCTTACTCCATCTCTCTCTCCCGCAGGTCCCAGCCGGAGCTCGGAGCTCGCCGGAGTCCGCGCCTCGCCGACGGTCTCCCTCTGGCCAGATCCAGTCGCCCCAGACCGGATCCGCCCCGTTCTCGGCCTCGTCGACCCAGCCTCCGCCCGATGTCCCCTCGCAGCCGGCCTCCCTGCACCGCCCGACGCCATGGCGCCGGCCCAGCCGCCTCCACTGCAGCGACCACGTGGGGCCCGCTCGTCAGCCCCCACGCCGGACGTGTCCGGTTTGACCCGGACATGTCCACCCGTGCGTGGTAGTTTTTCTACTAAGTCATTAAAAACCCTTATTAAGTGTGCATATTGTGGTACCTGTAACTTCTTGCATGTAGATTCATTTTGTGCGTGTAATATGTCAAATTGTTCGTCTCGAAGAGTACATCATTTCATTCCATTGCATCATTTTCATTTGAGGTCATATAGATGCCTGAATCATCATTGTAAGAGTGCTTCGTGATGTTATCTGCTGTCCGTTATCAGAACGAGCTCTTTTGTCATTTTTGCCATGATTGATGTGTGCATCCTATGAGGTTGATGTCTTCATGTGTTTTGATCTATGCAATGTCTTCTTTATAGAGGTGCTTACCATGTATTTTTGTGATCAATGTAGTGACTAGCACAAGCATGCAAACTAGGCATCATGATGTTGCTGATTTTAGTCCCTGTTCTGCTATTATTTTGATGCCTTGTAAACTTGATGCTACAGAGAGATCCATGCATATTTTGAGATACTTCAGTAAGGGTGTTTTGAACATATGGTTATTGTCTATCCATTCATGCCCTTTGTTGAAATTATGGAGTAGTCTAGCATGTCATTTGAGTGCTCTACTTTTGCTTCAAAATGTTTTCTGGCAGATTGTTTACTTGTTATTCAATTTGGCCAAGCTTGCTATAGTTGATCCTTGCATGCTATGGACTTGTTCTTGACTTGGTTTGTTTCACAAACATGTCTTCTTGATGATGCTATGCTTATATTGTCATGCAATGACTTGTGGTGAGTGAATCGAGCTTGTTAAGTAGTGTTCATGATGTTGCTGTTTTGCTAGGCTGAATCTGTTATTTCGTGATGCTATATAAACATGTTGCTACTAATCATTCTATGCATAATCTAGAGATGTTCTATAAACATGTTTTGATCTACATGTCATCCTCTATCCATCCATGCCCCTGGTTGCATTTATATCTTGCTGTAGCTTGTTCATATCTTGCTCCAAAGTTGCTTCATAATGTTGTTGTCAGCCTGTTAACATTAAGTTCAGTTGTTTCCATGTGTTTTGCTAGTGATCCATGCACCCTATGACCTTGCTCTTGCCATGCTTAGCTTCACAAATATGTCTTCTTACTGTTGGGTGCCTTGCCATGCCATGTTTGGCCCTGTAGTGAGTTTTACAAGCTCATCTACATGCCTTCATAATTCTGTTCCTGCCATGTTTGAATCTGTATTATAACTTGCTATGTTTATGTGAGTGCCATCATATTTTCTGATCCTTTTTGGCTTATGGTCACTAAGGGACTTTTGATCTATGCTTTGAGTAGAACCATGCCATGTCTTGTTTTGCTATTATAAGTCCCTGTAACATGTTGTTTGATAGCTCTAAACATTGCATCGTGATGTTATTTCCTGCAAAGTCTGAATTGTTATAACTTGCAATCTTACCATGTGTGTTTGAGCATGTTCTAGTGATTCATGGAGATAGCTCAGTGTTCATGTTTTGTCGTGCTTTACCTGTACATCATGCCCATGTCTTTAGTTATTATGTTGGGGTGCTGTAGCATGTTGTTTTGATGCTTGCAACATGACTAGTTGCTGTTTTGGACAGCTTGTCCTTTAAACTTGTATGGAGTGTATGTGTTTGAACCGTTGCTCCGTTTTGAGTGTGCTCTATATGAAACTTGCTTAGAATTGCATGTAGTTCCATATTATCATGTTGAATCCTTGTTTTGAGCTGTTTGCTTGATGTTTGGGTGCATTTTGCATCAATGCCATGATTAACTTGTTTTGCTCATATCTTTTAGGCCGTAGCTCCGAACTAAATGAACTTTATATGTAACTTGACTAGAATCTCGTGTAGATCATCTTTGTGCATCTTAACTTGTTGCTTAACTACTTGAACATAAGGTTTGTTCAGATCTGGACCAACTTCGAAATTTGCATATGAGGACTTACCGGAATTGTTATATGTTGTTCCCAGCCTCATTTAAACTTGCCTTGATGTGTTGCTCTTGTTTGCATCATCTCTTGCCATGAGTAGCTTCATTTAGTCTTGTCATGCATCATGCTTGTTTGTGCATCATGCCTTGTTCATGTGTGGTGTGTTTACCTATGTTGTGTGCTCCTTTTCAATAGTTCCTGTTTCGTTGCGATCGTGAGGATTCTTTCGTCTACGCTTGGTTCGACTTCATCCGTTCGTCTTCTTCATGGACTCGTTCTTCTTCCTTGCGGGATTTCAGGCAAGATGACCGCTACCCTGGATCTCAAAACTATCTTTGCTATGCTAGTTGTTTCGTTCTATCGCTATGCTGCGCTACCTATCAACTGTTTATCAAGCCATCCCAAATTGCCATGAACCTCTAACCTTTGACACCTTTCCTATGCAAACCATTGTTTGGCTATGTTACTGCTTTTGCTCAGCCCCTCTTATAGCGTTGCTAGTTGCAGGTGAAGTTGAAGATTTCTCCATGGTGGACAGGATTTTTGTTGGGATATCACAATATCTCTTATATTATTAATGCATCTATATACTTGGTAAAGGGTGGAAGACTCGGCCTTTTGCCTAGTGTTTTGTTCCACTCTTGCCGCCCTAGTTTCCGTCATACCGGTGTTATGTTCCCGGATTTTGCGTTCCTTACGCGGTCGGGTGATTTATGGGACCCCCTTAACAGTTCGCTTTGAATAAAACTCCTCCAGCAAGGCCCAACCTTGGTTTTACCATTTGCCTCACCACCACCTATCCTTTCCCTTGGGTCGGCCAACCCGAGGGTCATCTTTATTTTAGCCCCCCCCGGGCCAGTGCTTGTCTAAGTGTTGGTCCGAACCGAGCAACCTGCGGGGCCACCTCGGGGAAACTCGAGGGCTGGTTTTACTCGTAGCTTGACTTATCCGGTGTTGCCCTGAGAACGAGATATGTGCAGCTCCTATCGGGATTGTTGGCGCATCGGGCGGCTTTGCTGGTCTTGTTTTACCATTGTCGAAATGTCTTGTAAACCGGGATTCTGAGTCTGATCGGGTCTTCCCGGGAGAAGGTCTATTCCTTCGTTGATCGCGAGAGCTTGTCATGGGCTAAGTTGGGACACCCCTACAGGGTATAATCTTTCGAAAGCCATGCCTGCGGTTATAGGAAGATGGGAATTTGTTAATGTCCGGTTGTAGATAACTTGACACCAGATCCGAATTAAAACGCATCAACCGCATGGGTAGCCGTGATGGTCTCTTCTCGGCGGAGTCCGGGAAGTGAACACGGTTTTTGGGTTATGTTTGACGTAAGTAGGAGTTCAGGATCACTTCTTGATCATTGCTAGTTGATGACCGTTCTGCTTGCTCTCTTCTCGCTCTTATTTGCGTATGTTAGCCACCATATATGCTTAGTCGCTGCTGCAGCCTCACCACTCTACCCTTTTCCTTTCCCATTAAGCTTTGCTAGTCTTGATACCCATGGTTATGGGATTGCTGAGCCCTCGTGGCTCACAGATTACTACAACAACAGTTGCAGGTACAGGTTTTGCGATGATCATGACGCGAGAGTGATGCTTGCTTGCGTTGAGTTCTTCTTCTGCTTCTTCGATTAGGGGATAGGTTCCAGGTCGGCAGCCTGGGCTAGCAGGGTGGATGTTGTTTGAGTTTCTGTTTGTGTTTCATCCATAGTCGGATGATGCTCTGTTGTATTGTGATGTTGTATTCGTGTGGCATTGTATGTCTTATGTATGTATCCCCATCTATTATGTAATGTTGATGTAGTGATATCCACCTTGCAAAAGCGTTTCAATATGTGGGTCTATCCTTGGTGGGACCTTCGAGTTCCTTTTGGATAGGGTCGCATATTGGGCGTGACAAAGATGCAGTGAGAAGCTGGGGCCTGTGAGCCGCCCAGGATGCAGGCAATGACTCGAGGCTCTTGGAAGCCCCTAGCTCCCTCGTCCTGGTTATGATCTTCGTTCCTTCTTGATGGTGGAGGCAGTGGAGGAAGACCGGCATTGCCCTAAGGGCGATCCTCACGAGGCTGCTCCCTCCAGGCGCCCTCTCGAGGCTGGCCTTGCCAACGGTCCTCCCTAGGGTGGTCGCGCCACTCCTGACGATGGTCATGTCCGTCCCAGCGTCCTCCACCTCGTCCACCTCCGCGGCCGTAGCCTCGATCGTTGCGCTCGGGGCGTCGACCGAGGTGTCGTGGTTCTAAGTCTGACAGTAGAATAGGGGGGGTAGGAATGGAGAGGCAAGATCCTAGCTATGGAGTAGTTGTATACGCAAGATGTTTACGAGTTCAGGCCCTTCTCGTAGGAAGTAATAGCCCTACGTCTCGGAGCCCGGAGGCGGTCGACTGGATTATGTGCGTATGAGTTACAGGGGTGCGAACCCTTTTACACTGAGGAGGGGGTGGCTTATATAGAGTCTGCCAGACCCCTCCGGCCCTCAGTTATGCAGGGTTTAAGGTACATTAAGATCTAGCGTTACTGGTAACGCCATACATAAAGTGCTATGATGACCATAAATACTACTTAATGACAGACCGTTCCTATGCAGAGTGACTCTAGGTCTCCTGGTGGTCGAGTGAGTGGCTTCATGGTCGAGTGTCTTCGAGTCCGTCGAGTGAAATCCCTCCAGGTCGACTAAAAGATAGCTTCTTCTGGAGTTGTCCTTGGGGAGGGTATCTTGGACAGGTCCATGACCCTACCCTAGGTACATGGCTTCATCATTAGCCCCCAAATGGATCGAGGTTTGAGTGGGGAAGGAGTTGAGAACTCTTCCGGCCCATTTTTCATGCTATGAGTATGTCTTGTTCTGGATCAATGAACTTAGGTGACTGCACCAACTTCTTTTTAGTCGCCTTGATCCATTGTTTGTATCCGTCGAATGAGTTTTCTGTACTTGGAGATCTCCGAACGACAGAGCGTAGGAAATCTCCAGTCTGACAAGTTGCTCTGCAGTTCACGGATTTAGCGGGATCTGAATTTCGGGAAGCGCGCGAGGCAGAGGAGGCCGAGGTACTCGGATGGGATAAGGTAGGAACACCTCAATCTCCACGCCACCTTTTTCGTCACATATCGCGCGCACGACTGTTGCGGGATTTGACAGGATCGTCCGGGCCTACCAGTCAGTCACTCGGAAGCAACCCCATATAAGGCGCCGGACGGGGTTTTTTGAACAGTGTGCCCTCATTTTCTTATCCCTCTCCCTCAGACTCATCTGCCGTGTTCGCCTCCATCCCACCGCTGTTGCTCCGTGCGTGCTTCGCCGACAACGATGGTGAAGGAAAAGACGGCGGCTTTGGAGCGGGCGAAGAAGGCAACGGTGAAGGCGAAGGGAAGGGCGACCAGTCGGGGCGGATCCTCGTCACGGGTCGGTCTACCGCAGGGCTGGATCCAGGGCGACTGGATCCGCTCGACTATCCGTCAGAAGGATCTTGACGACCTGGCCAATGAAGGACTGATCCCCCATGGATCAGCGAGGCTCCCGGGGAAGGAGTGGCAGCCGCAGCCTCAGGAGGGTGAGTGTGTCCTCTTGACCACCCATGTTGACCGCGGGTTCTCTTTGCCGCCCCACCCTTTCTTTCTGGGATTTCTGAACTTCTTTGGGGCACAACTCCACCACTTCACACCCAACTCCATAGTGTATCTCGCTGCTTTCGTGTCCTTGTGTGAGAATTTCTTGGGTTGTCAACCTCATTGGGGCCTTTTCAAACACATTTTCACCTGTCGCTCCGAGACGGTGAAAAAGGCCAATCCGAGTGACGAGAAAACTCAAGTAATTCAGATGTGTGGGGGTCTTGGCGTTCAAATGAGGGGAAAAAGTGCCTTTCCAGCCATGGTCCTTCCCGAGTCGGTCCGAGGGTGGCAGTCGACCTGGTTCTACTGCCAAGACCAGCCGACGCCAGGGCAGTTGACTGGACTCCCTCCTTTTTCCATGGACCGAGTGAGCAAGCCGTCCTCTTTGAAGGTGGTCCCGGAGGAGAAGGCGCAGGTTAAGGTGCTGGTCGAGCGTGTAGTCCAGCTTATCCGTGACGGGGTGACCGACATGGATCTCTTGGAGGTCTTCCTCCGACGATGCATCCAGCCGCTTCAATATCGAGACCATCCGATGTGGATGTATTCTGGCACTAAAGACACCACTCGGATCCACCCGGAGGAGGTCGAGGATGCCACGTTGGAGAGGTGGATGACTGGCATCACAGGGAACAAGGATAACCCTCGAGGAGCTAGGAGGATTCCTCCACTCGACCAGTCATATGAAGTAGACAAGGTCCAATCTTGTATCTTTTACCATGATCCTGCTTTCTCCATCCTGTTTGCTTAACATCGATCGACTGACTTTTGTCTTATTTGTTGTCTTCCAGGTCACTACCGAGATGTACTCGATGCCCAATGGGGCGCAAGAACAGATCGAGGAGGAGGAGGGGAGTGGAGGTGAAAGTCAGGAGGAGTGGCAATCTGATGGTGAGGAGGATGAAGAAGACGACAGTTCTGGTGAAGAGGAGGAGGAGGAAGAAGAGGAGGAGGAGGTCGACCCTCCTCGCACTGAAAGGCGATCCAAGCTCGCCCATGATCCTGCGGTCGAGCGTGGCAAAGTGACTGTGCCTGTTGGGCAGTCGACGAAACGCCCTCGGACAACCTCTCCGGCGCCGACTAAAAAAGCGCTGAAGCAACCCCGAGCGACGTCATCAAAGCCGACAAAGGCCCTGCCCAAGATGATGATGGTGATTCTCACCATTTCCGGGTAATAGCAGAACTTGTGTTTTCTTGTCTGGCATGAATAAACTCTTGGTCGACTCATTGGCTAACTGACTAATTTCTGGAATCTATAGTGCTGCTACCTCCGAGACCTCAGCCAGGAACGAGGACCAAGAAATGGAAGATGCTGCCACCTCCAACCTTGGTATGATCTTTGTAGTTTCGCTTTTGGTCGATTGGATCTTCATTTTTGACTTTGAATCTTTCCTGTAGCCCCACCTCATGTCATTGATCTCCTTGATGATGACGATGAGGAGCCACTGAGGCAGAGAAGGAACAAAAAGGCGCCTGCTGGCAAGACTACTCAGGTTGTATCAGCACCTGAGACACTGGTTCAGGAGGGAGGCAACGTCACTCGGACTTCCGTGTCCTTTGCTGTGCCGCTGACGAGTGCTCGCCCTTCGTCGTCGACTGCTAATCCGCCTTCCCTTTTCGCCACACACCACATCCCAGAGGACCAAGCGGGTGCTGCTAAGGAGGCTATACGCCAGGCGGGGGTCATGATGGAGCAGGTGAAGGCGATCTGAGACGCCAGCCAAGCAGCTTATGATGCAAGCTCAGCTCTTCAGAGCAACGTCCAGGTTAGTTGGTCACCGCTTGTTCTGTTAGGATATGGTACCTGAAAACTCTTATTTCTGAAGATCTTTGTATTTGTACACCCACTGGGTGTGTCGATTGAATCTTTAGATTGGTGGGGCACACTGAGTGCACCCACTGGGTATAGTCCCCGAGACTATGGTGGACTGCTGGCAGTCGACTGTAGTCTTTATACTTTGAATTTGTTCACTCCACTCGGTCGGTCGAATGGAATCTTGGAACCAGTGGGGGCAAGCTGAGTGCACCCACTGGGTGTAGTCCCCGAGACCATGGTCGACTGCTGGTAGTCGACTAAGATCTGAAGAACATCTCCTTCTCTTTTTTTAGATCATGATGATACTGTGGCTGACTGCTGGCAGTTAGCTATGGTTTAGGATCATAACTTTTTGTCTCTTTTGGTCGACTGGTCGAACCGAGTCGGTAGGACCAGTGGGGGCACGCTGAGTGCACCCACTGGGTGTAGTCCCCAAGACTATTGTTGAATATTTTGATTTGACTGTACTCTTAGAAATGCTACAATTTTTCTCTTAGTCATTCGGAAGTGACCTGTCTTTGATGTCTGTCGACTGACCTTTCGCAGAAATCTTGCGAGCTTGTGGCTCGCTATACTGAATTGGAGAACAAACATATCCAGCTCGAACTTGACTTGAAGCTTGTCCAGGAGAACTTCACGAAGGCGAAGGAGGAAGCAAAAGGTATGTTTGGTGAGAATCTTGACGACTGCCTTTATTTTTTGTCCATTCCTGAGTCTGATCTCATTGTCCCTTTGTAGATAAACTGAAGGAGGCTCTGAAGAAGAAGGACCTTGACCTCGCTGAGGCGCAGAAAGCGGCTTCGGACAAGATGAAGCTCGCAGAAGAAAAGCTGGCTTCAGTCGGCAAACTTGAAGAGGAGAATACCAATCTAAAAGCTGCTCTCGACGCGGCCAACAAGGAGGTCAGCCGTCTGAAGAATGACAAGATAGCCCTGAGTGACAAGGCTAGCAAACTGATGGGGAAGAAGAACGATCTGGAGTCTTATCTGGAAGGGCTCGCCAAGAATTTATTCCTCATGCTTGAAGGTAATCTTTTCTATCCGACTGACTTGTTATCGTTGACTCGTCGTAGAACTGTTGGCTTAACTTCAGACTGTGCTTACAGAATTCTGTCAAAACTTCGAGGAGGAGACCAGTCGACTGGAGCCAAACTTGGACCCCATTAACTCTCCTGTGAAGGACGAGGCTGCTATGAACATGTTCCGACTGGAGTCTCGCGTTGCTGGAGTGGTTGACTACCTCGCTCGACTGAAGGTTGCGGTGTCGTGGATCGACACGACACTCTAGCCAAGAGAGACGCTTCAAAATGACCTCGAGTCTTTAATGACTCGACTGAATGACGTTCCAGGTCGAGTGCAGGAATGGAAGAAGTCTTCCGCCAGGTGTGGTGCTGATGTTGCTCTGTCCCTAGTATGCGTTCACTGCAAGGATGCGCGAGAGGACAAGCTGGCGTCCATCAGGGTGGCCAATACCAAGAAGCATGACTTCCAATCTTTCATGGAGACCTTCATTGCCGCTGCCACTCGGATTGCTGACGGAATTGACCTGGACCAGTTTGTTGCGCCTTCCAGTCCTCCACCTGAGGAGTAAAAAACTTCTATGTTTCACCTTAAATTTGCCTCGGAATGCCGAGTGGTTTTGTAACCGATAAACTTTTACAGGCTTGACGCCTGAGCACTTTTGAATCCGTAATCTGAACTTTTGCTTATTGTTGAATATGCTTGCATTTGCCTTCGAGCAAACTTTCTTCTTCACTCGGAATATACTTTAATGCTTGAGACGCAGCTCTGAGGTGGAAAGTCCAGTCGACCTGCACTTCATCACTCTTGCTGGTAGGGGTGGAGCACAGATTGCAGCCGACCTGCGTCCTTGCGGGTCAAGATGGAACGCACATTGTATTTGTGGCGTAGCTCAGAAGGAGAAGGTAGCAGTCGACCTGCACCTCGTCATCCTTGCAGAGCAGAATAGATTAAGTACTTAGGCGAGCACTGGACTGCAGCTAAGCCTCCGAGCGGGAGGTTTTGCTCTCCACTCGGTAGGATTTTCAGATACTTAGGCGAGCACTGGGCTGCAGCTAAGCCCTAGAGTGGGAGGTTTGCTCTCCACTCAGTAGGGTTTTCAGATACTTAGGCAAGCACCGGGCTGTAGCTAAGCCCCCGAGTGGGAGGTTTGCTCTCCACTCGGTAGGATTTTCAGATACTTAGGCGAGCACTGGACTACAGCTAAGCCCCGAGTGGGAGGTTTGCTCTCCACTCGGTAGGATTTTCAGATACTTAGGCGAGCACTGGACTGCAGCTAAGCCCCCGAGTGGGAGGTTTGCTCCCCACTCGGTAGGATTTTTTGTGGCGTAGCTCCGAAGGAGAAGGTAGCAGTCGACCTGCACCTTGTCATCCTTGCACAGCACACGCTGTATTTGTGGCGTAGCTCGGAAGGAGAAGGTAGCAGTCGACCTGCACCTCGTCATCCTTGCATAGCGCACATTGTATTTGTGGCGTAGCTCGGAAGGAGAAGGTAGCAGTCGACCTGCACCTCATCATCCTTGCAGAGCGCACATTGTATTAAATACTTAGGCAGTACTTGGACTGCAGCTAAGCCTCTGAGTGGGAGGCTAGCTCACCACTCGGTAGGATTTCAAACACTTAGGCGAGTACTTTGACTGCAGCTAAGCCTCCGAGTGGGAGACTGGCTCACCACTCGGTAGGATTTCAAACACTTAGGCGAGTACTGGACTGCAGCTAAGCCCCCGAGTGCGAGACTAGCTCACCACTCAGTAGGATTTTCAAGTACTTAGGCGAAACGGATTAGCAGCTAAGCCCCCGAGTGGGAGGCTGGATCACCACTCGGCAGGGATTTTGTTTTTTTACAAACTTAGGTGAAACGGATTCGCAGCTAAGCCACCCACTGGGGGATTTCTCACGTAAACAAAAGTAACAACAATCACTGGGAAAATTATAACACTCTTGTCTTTGATAAATAAACTACAGAAGTACTTTTATTACATCTCATCCGAGTGAATACTTAAGTATAAAACGGGCGGAGTAGCTCCGCGTTCCAAGCTCGTGGCTCGTCGATCTGGCGATCGACATTGTAAAGACGGTATGCTCCATTGTGGAGGACTTTGGTGACGATGAAGGGACCTTCCCAAGTAGGAGCAAGCTTGTGTGGCTTCTGCTGATCCACTTGGAGAACCAAATCTCCTTCTTGGAAGGCTCGACTCTTCACGTTTCTGGCATCACATTGATGCAAGTCCTGCTGATAGATAGTCGATCGGATCATGGCCATCTCTCTTTCTTCTTCTAGAAGGTCGACTGTGTCCTGTCGGGCTTGCTCTGCTTCATCTTCAGTGTAGAGCTCGACTCGGGGTGCATTGTGAAGCAGGTCATTCGACAAGACTGCTTCAGCTCCATAGACCAGGAAGAATGGAGTTCTCCCAGTCGACCGATTAGGAGTGGTCCTTAATCCCTAAAGAACTGACAGAAGCTCATCGACCCATGCGCCTGCTGCGTGTTTGAGATCGCGCATCAGTCAGGGTTTCAATCCTTTGAGAATTAGACCATTTGCTCGTTCCGCTTGTCCATTCGACTGGGGGTGAGCGACTGAAGCATAGTCGACTCGTGTTCCTTGAGAGGCACAAAAGGCTCTGAATTCATCGGAATCCAAGTTCGACCCATTATCAATGATGATGCTATGTGGAACTCCATATCTGAATATCAACTCTCTGATGAAGCTGACAGCAGTGCCGACATCAAGATTCTTGATAGGTTTAGCTTCAATCCACTTAGTGAACTTGTCGACTGCCACCAGTACATGGGTGAAGCCGCTCCTGCCAGTTCTCAATGGTCCAACCATATCCAATCCCCAAACAGCGAAGGGCCAGATGAGTGGAATGGTCTTCAAGGCTGAGGCGGGTTTGTGCGATAGATTGGAGTAAAACTGACACCCTTCACACTTGTCGACTATTTCCTTTGCCATTTCATTTACTCTTGGCCAGTAAAATCCCGCTCGGTATGCTTTAGCCACAATGGTCCGAGAGGACGCATGATGACACAGGTCCCCGAGTGGATATCGTCAAGGATTATCCGACCTTCTTCTGGTGTTATACATTTCTGACCGACTCCAGTCGCGCTTTCTCTGTACAACTGTCCCTTTATCACGGTAAAGGCTTTGGATCGACGGACGATCTGTCGAGCCTCTTCTTCATTCTCTGGGGCTCTTTCCTTAGGATATATGCGATGTACGGCTCTGTCCAGTCGGGAGTAATGACCAAAACTTCCATGACCAGGTCGACCATAGCTGGAACTACAACTTCAGTCGGATCCGTGACACTCTTTGGCTATGGAGCTTCTTCGGTGAAAGGATCTTCTTGAACTGATGGTGTATGGATGTGTTCCAAGAACACATTACTGGGAATGGCTTCTCTCTTGGAACCTATTTTTGCCAAATCATCAGCCGCTTGATTTTTCAGTCGGGGTATATGATGAAGCTCTAACCCCTCAAATTTCTTCTCTAGCTTTCTCACTGCATTGCAGTAACTAGTCATGGATGGACTTCTGACGTCCCACTCCTTCATCACCTGATTAACCATCAAATCTGAGTCGCCATAGACCATGAGGCGATGGACGCCGAGTGAAATGGCCATACGCAACCCATGCAAAAGTGCTTCGTATTCTGCTTCATTGTTGGAGGAATCAAAGTGGATCTGGAGCACATATCTGAGCTTATCTCCTCGGGGGGAAACCAACACTACCCCAGCACCGGAACCATTCAGCATCTTAGAACCATCAAAGAACATGGTCCAGTGCTCTGAGTGAACTTGAGTTGGTAGCTGCTATTCAATCCACTCGGCGATGAAATCTGCTACTGCTTGGGACTTGATGGCTTTCTTTGCCTCAAACTTGATATCAAGGGGAAGGAGTTCAATCGCCCATTTCGCCACTCGACCAGTTGCATCTCTGTTGTGCAGAATCTCCGACAATGGGGCATCGCTGACGACTGTAATGGAATGGTCAGAGAAGTAATGAGCAACCTTCTTCGTGGTCATATAAATCCCATATACAAGCTTCTGATAATGAGGGTATCTTTGCTTTGATGGGGTCAATACTTCAGAAAGATAATAAACTGGGCACTGAACTTTGAAGGCTTTTCCTTCTTCTTCCCGCTCGACCGTAAGTACTGTACTGACGACTTGTCCTGTGGCTGCAATGTAAATCAGCAAAGGCTCTTTGCTGATTGGGGCAGCAAGCACTGGCTGGGTGGAGAGCAGAGCTTTTAGCTCTGCAAACGCTGCATCAGCTTCTGGAGTCCACTCGAACTTGTCTGACTTCTTCATCAGTCGGTAAAGAGGCAATGCCTTTTCACCGAGACGAGAGATGAATCGACTTAAAGCGGCCAAGCATCCAGTAAGCTTCTGGACATCGTGCACACGCACAGGGCGTTTCATTCGGAGTATAGTACCAACTTTTTCTGGGTTGGCGTCGATTCCTCGTTCGGAAACAAGAAAACCGAGTAACTTTCCGCCAGGAACTCCAAATGTGCACTTTGATGGATTAAGCGTGATATCATACCTCCTGAGATTGGCAAATGTTTCAGCAAGGTCAGTCAACAGGTCAGAACCCTTTCGTGATTTGACCACAATATCATCCATGTATGCTTCCACATTCTGACTGATTTGAGTGAGCAAACACTTCTGAATCATCCTCATGAACGTGGCTCCGGCATTTTTAAGGCCGAATGGCATGGTGACATAGCAGAAGCACCCGAATGGAGTGATGAAAGCTGTTTTAATCTTGTCGGGTCCATACAGACGGATCTGATGGTAACTGGAATAGGCGTCTAAAAAAGACAGGCGCTCACATCCCGCAGTTGAGTCGACTATTTGGTCGATGCGGGGGAGAGGAAAATGATCTTTCGGGTAGGCCCGATTGATATGTTTGAAGTCAATGCACATACGAAGTGACTTGTCCTTCTTGGGGACCATGACAACATTAGCGAGCCACTCGGAGTGGTAAATCTCTCGGATAAACTCATGTGCTAAGAGCCGAGCCACCTCCTCGCCAATGGCCTTTCTCTTCTGGATGGCGGACCATCGAAGATGTTCTTTAACAGGTTTCACCTTTGAGTCGACTCGTAGACAATGCTCAGCCAGCCCCCTGGGAACACCCGACATGTCAGCAGTCTTCCATGCGAAGATGTCCCAGTTCTCACGGAGGAACTGGATGAGCGCTTCTTCCTATTAGGAGTCGAGTGACGTGGAGATATGAGTCGGAGCAGCACTGGGGTCGGTCGGGTGAATGTGAACCGGCTTTGTCTCACCGGACGACTGAAACGCTGACTCTATAACAGGCTTCTTGGCTCGCAACAAATCACTCGGATCTACAGTTTTCTGGTATTCCTGTAGCTCTACCACTGCCATCTGAGCATCAACAATCTTTGAGCCATTCTGAAATCACTCTTCTGCCTTTTTCCGATTGCCAGTAATGGTGATCACACCTTTGGGGCCAGGCATCTTCAATTTGAGGTAAACATAACATGGTCGAGCCATGAAGCGTGCATAAGCTGGCCTGCCTAAAATAGCGTGATAAGCACTCTGGAAATCCACAACTTCAAACGTCAACTTTTCTTTGTGGTAATGCTTTGAATCACCGAAAACCACATCGAGAGAAATTTGGCCGAGTGACTCAGCCTTCTTCCCAGGAATGACTCCATGGAAACTCATGTTGCTGGTACTGAGTCTGGACATCGGAATGCCCATTCCCTTCAGCGTCTCCGCATACAATATGTTCAGGCCACTGCCACCATCCATCAAGACTTTAGTCAGTCGAGTGCCTTCGATGACTGGGTCGACCACCAAAGCTTGCCTCCCAGGGGTGGCAATGTGTGTCGGATGATCGTACTGGTCGAATGTGATGGCAGCCTGAGACCATTTCAGATAACTGGGAGTTGCCGGAGCAACCATATTCACCTCACGGTTGATAACTTTCAATCGACTTTTGCTTTCAACATCAACAAAAATCATCAGGGTGGAATTGACTTGGGGATATCCATCATCACTATCTTCTTTGTCCTCAACTTTGTCCGACTCCTTTTCCTTATCTTTGGGCTGTTTCCCCTAGAATTGCTGGATCAAGAGCCGACACTGTCAAGTGGTATGTTTCGGGTAAATGAATTTACCCTCCTCATCTTTCTTCGTGTGGATGTGGCACGGCAAATCCACCACGTCATTTCCTTCCTTATCCTTCACCTTCTTAGGGTTCCAAGACCCTTTGGGCTTCCCTTTAAACATTCCTTGAGTCACGGCCAAGGCTTCTCCAGGAGCAGCTGGCTCGGCTTTCCGCTTCTGCTTCCGACTGGAGTTCCCTCCCCCGGTTTCATGAGTGGTTGGCTTGTACTTGCCACTCCGGAGCCGATCCTCTTCTTCACCATTAGCATACTTGGTGGCAATCTCCATCACTCGATTCAGGGTCATGTCTCTGGTCCGACCGAATTTCAAACTTAGCTCTGTGTTCTTAACGCCTTCCTTGAAGGCACAGACTGCTTGGTGATCAGATACATTCTCCATCGTGTGATGCAGTGTGATCCACCTCTGGATGTAATCCCTTAGAGTCTCATTCGACTTTTGCACACAAACCTACAGCTCTGTCAACCCTACTGGTTGCTTGCAAGTTCCTTCAAATGTTCTGACAAACACTCGGGCAAGATCTTCCCAAGTGTAAATGCTGCTAGGTGCCAACTGATTCAACCATGCTCTGGCCGAGCCCTCCAACATAAGAGGTAGGTGTTTCATGGCCACCTCATCATTGCCGCCGCCAATCTGAACAACCACTCGGTAATCCTCAAGCCAAGTATCGGGCTTGGACTCACCAGTGAACTTACTGACTCTAGTCGCCAACCTGAAGTTGGGAGGAATCACCGCGGCCCTGATGGCTCTGCTAAAACACTCTGGTCCTGAGACATGAACTCTGCTGCTGGTGGGCACATCTCTGTCATGGCCTTGTCGGTGAGCTCTGTTCCGGTCGACCAAACCTTGAACGATAATGGATCTCGCGTCAAAGCCTGGTTCCCTGGGGTCTAGGGCTGGAAAAAAGCTCGAAGCTCGTGAGCTAAACGAGTAGCTCGTGACTCGGCTCGAATCGACTCGAAATCGAAGAATAACAAGTCAAGCCAAGCTTTAGTTTAAGATCGTTTATAGACCAAGTTAAACGAGCCAATCTCACAAGTACTCGTGTAACTCGTTAGGCTCGGCACAAAAGATCAGCCACTCCCAATAGAAAAAAAGGTCAGCCACTCAGCACCCTATGTCCTAGGCGCACACCACAAGGCCTAGCCGTTGAAGGCCCAACCGCCTAGGAGACTCATGCATTACAAGGAAATTACTATTTTTAGTGATATATATGTTTAATATATACATAATCATTTTTATAATATTTGAGGGTTTTATATTCATATCTTTAACGAGCTTAACAAGCTAAACGAACCAGCTCGCGAGTTATACGAGTCAAGACAATCTTGGATTTGAGATCATTATAATAATGAGTCGAGTCAAGCTAGCTCATTAACGAAATGAGCTCTAGCGAGTCGAGCCGAGCCGGCTCGACTCGGCTCGAATTCCAGCCCTACCGGGCTCGACTGGAACCCTTCGCCCAACACTGTGCTGACGTCTGTCATCTTGCTGTCGAGGAGCGTACGACCCACCCCTTGGGGGAGGAGTGGGCACTCGACGTCGATCATCGCGATCAAATCAGTCATCATACTGATCACGCCGACCTCCACGTCCCTCATGCCTCGGGGGCGATCTCGGGCTATGGGCCGGCTGGACTGTATTCGCAGCGAGGGATCTGTTGTGAATCCTGTTTCACGACTGCGATACACCTGAATTCTAATCTCCTGCTGGCCGGAGCAAATCTCTGATCTGTAACAAGCCTCTGCCAGCCTCTGACTGGGAGGGCTGAATCGACTATGCTATACGGTTTGCAGCTGCTAGATTCTAAATCGGAGTTCGATATACCTGAGTTGGTGGTGGAAAGAGCTGACGTCGACTGGAGTCTGGGACTCGTTGCCGTGCACGCTCATCGAGTGCTCGCTGGAGGTTCTCCAGTCGAGTGCGCTCAGCCAAGTTGGCCAAACGCGCGTCCTCTATGGCACGAGCCTCGGGAGTTTCTCCAACGATAGGAGTATGCAGCGCATCCATGTTTCGGCGGCGAAGATCTTCCCTTTGTAGCGACGTGAGGGGTTCGGGCTGATATTCTTCGTGGGCGTGCGCCGGATCGCCTCCGCCATCGACTTCGTCAGTGCGGGGAAAACCAGGAGGACTGCGCGGTCCATTGACCATCAGAACCTCCGCCGCTGGATCACTGCTGTCGCACTCAGATGCAGTCTCTATAGAGCCAGACGACAGGTCGAACAGGCCGTAGAGAGATTCGTCAGGCTTGATCACCGCGGCTTGGGGAGTGGCCGACTGGCGAGCCACCGCGTGCCTCACCCACCGCTGAAGCCTTGACCGGCCGGAGCGCTTGCGCCGGCAGGAGACAGGGAGGGAGGACGACACAGGGGTCGACCGATACTGGGTCGACGGTTGCCGCAGGAGGATGCCGTGGACGCACGCACGGAAGTGCGTCGCCCCGCGGACGGGGAGCGCGTTGATGTCGAGTGGAGCCTCCTGAAGCCAAGCCGAGTCGTCGACGATGAACGTGAGCACGCCGAGACGGATCTCACGGCCCTCAACCAAAACTCCGCCTGAAACCATGATGAAGGAGATCAGAACAATCGCAACTTCTCCAATAGTTCGCTAAGACACCTGCCCCATGGTGGGTGCGAACTGTCGTGGTTCTAAGTCTGACAGTAGAATAGGGGGATAGGAATGGAAAGGAAAGATCCTAGCTATGAGAGTTGTATACGCAAGATGTTTACGAGTTCAGGCCCTTCTCGGAGGAAGTAATAGCCCTACGTCTTGGAGCCCGGAGGCGGTCGACTGGATTATGTGCGTATGAGTTACAGGGGTGTGAACCCTTTACACTGAGGAGGGGGGTGGCTTATATAGTCTGCCAGACCCCTCCGGCCCCCAGTTATGCAGGGTTTAAGTTACATTAAGATCTAGTGTTACTGGTAACGCCATACATAAAGTGCTATGATGACCATAAAGACTACTTAATGACAGACCGTTCCTGTGCAGAGTGACTCTAGATCTCCTGGTGGTCGAGTGAGTGGCTTCACGGTCGAGTGTCTTCGAGTCCGTCGAGTGAAATCCTTCCAGGTCGACTGAAAGGTAGCTTCTTCTAGAGATGTCCTTGGGGAGGGTATCTTGGACAGGTCCATGACCCTACCCTAGGTACATGGCTTCATCACGAGGCGCCCGTCATGGAGGGCCCTGAGCTCCTAGCAGTCGATGGTGTTGTGGCTGTGGATGTTGTGGAAGACGCAGAACGGCCGGTTGCTCTTGGATGACTCAGGGTGATCGTAGTCGTGCTTCATCTCTGGCTCGTTCGCGAGCACGGCTGGCCCCTTGCACTTCACGTCCTTGCCCTTGGCCTTCTTGTCTTCAAGGTCAGCATCAGAGAGCTCGAGGAGGGAGAGGCGCCCCTCCTTAGCCGTCGCACACTTGTTCGCCATATTGAACATCTCCAAGGCTGTGCAGAGGTCCTCGTGGATGGAGAGCTCCTCCTTCATCTTGACGTCATGGACGCCATCAATGAACGCTGAAATGATGGCCTCGTCTGATACCTTGGGGATCTGGAGGCGAACGTTGTTGAAGCGCTGGATGTACTTCTGCAGGGTCTCTCTCGGCTGCTGCTTGATGCATCGCAGGTCACCCGCGGCCGGCGGACAGTCGCGAGTGCCCTGGAAGTTGGCGATGAAGCGGCCACGCATCTCCTCCCAGGAGGAGACCGACCCAACGGGGAGATTCAGGAGCCAAGAACGCACGTCGTCCTTGAGGGCCATGGGGAACCAGTTCGCCATGATCTTCTTGTCATCGCTGGCCGCCTTGATGCTCGGCTCGTAGAGTTGCAGGAACTCGTCAGAGTCGGAGGTGCCGTCATAGCATGGAGGCAGGTCAGGTTTGAACTTGCTCAGCCATATGACGTTGCGAAGCTCCGAGGTGAACGCGCGACACCCTGCTGTGTCCATGGGGGCCTGTCGAGGGGGTGGATCTTGGTCCTGGTGCTCGCGGGCTGCCACCTCCTGTGGCGGCACGCGGGCTTGATGTGGGGGTGCTGGAAGAACGCGTGCTTCTCCTTGAGGCCGCTGCACCACCTGGTAGCTCACCTCTTCGCGCAGGCACCTGGCGCGGTGGGTCGCGCCATGGTGCCATGATACGTCTCCAACGTATTTATAATTTTTTATTGTTCCATGCTATTATATTACATGTTTTGGATGTTTATGGGCTTTACTTTACACTTTTATATCATTTTTGGGACTAACCTATTAACTGGAGGCCCAGCGCAAATTGCTGTTTTCTTGCCTATTTCAGTGTTTCGAAGCAAAGGAATATCAAACGGAGTCCAAACGGAATGAAACCTTCAGGAGAGTTATTTTTGGAATAGAAGCAATCCAGGAGACTTGGAGTGCACGTAAGGGAAGCAACAAGGAAGCCACGAGGCAGGGAGTTGCGCCCTACCCCCCTAGGCGCGCCCCCACCCTCGTGGACCCCTCGTGGCTCCCCTGACCGACTTCTTTTGCCTATATATGTCCATATACCCTAAAACCTCTCAGGGGCACAATAGATCGGGAGTTCCACCGCCGCAAGCCTCTATATCCACCAAAAACCAATCGGGACCCTATTCCAGCACCCTGCCGAAGGGGGGATCCCTCACCGGTGGCCATCTTCATCATCCTGGCGCTCTCCATGACGAGGAGGGAGTAGTTCACCCTCGGGGCTGAGGGTATGTACCAGTAGCTATGTGTTTGATCTCTCTCTCTCTCTCATGTTCTTGATATGGCACGATCTTGATGTATCGCGAGCTTTGCTATTATAGTTGGATCTTATGATGTTTCTCCCCCTCTACTCTCTTGTAATGGATTGAGTTTTCCCTTTGAAGTTATCTTATCGGATTGAGTCTTTAAGGATTTGAGAACACTTGATGTATGTCTTGCATGTGCTTATCTGTGGTGACAATGGGATATTCACGTGATCTACTTGATGTATGTTTTGGTGATCAACTTGCGGGTTCAGTGACCTTGTGAACTTATGCATAGGGGTTGGCACACGTTTTCGTCTTGACTCTCCGGTAGAAACTTTTGGGCACTCTTTGAAGTTCTTTGTGTTGGTTGAATAGATGAATCTGAGATTGTGTGATGCATATCATATAATCATACCCACGGATACTTGAGATGACATTGGAGTATCTAGGTTACATTAGGGTTTTGGTTGATTTGTGTCTTAAGGTGTTATTCTAGTACGAACTCTATGACAGATTGAACGGAAAGAATAGATTCATGTTATTTTACTACGGACTCTTGAATAGATCGATCAGAAAGGATAACTTTGAGGTGGTTTCATACCCTACAATAATCTCTTTGTTTGTTCTCCGCTATTAGTGACTTTGGAGTGACTCTTTGTTGCATGTTGAGGGATAGTTATATGATCTAGTTATGTTATTATTGTTGAGAGAACTTGCACTAGTGAAAGTATGAACCCTAGGCCTTGTTTCCTAGCATTGCAATACCGTTTACGCTCACTTTTATCATTAGTTACCTTGCTGTTTTTATATTGTCAGATTACAAAAACCTATATCTATCATCCATATTGCACTTGTATCACCATATCTTCGCCGAACTAGTGCACCTATACAATTTACCATTGTATTGGGTGTGTTGGGGACACAAGAGACTCTTTGTTATTTGGTTGTAGGGTTGTTTGAGAGAGACCATCTTCATCCTACGCCTCCCACGGATTGATAAACCTTAGGTCATCCACTTGAGGGAAATTTGTTACTGTCCTACAAACCTCTGCACTTGGAGGCCCAACAATGTCTATAAGAAGAAGGTTGCGTAGTAGACATCATGCCACACGCCTTGGCTCAATGGTGATGCCCTGGGCTGGAGGTGGTGGAGGAGCCCTGTGAGCCATGTCGCCCGCGGCAAGCGGTTGCTGAGGCAGTGAGCGGGCTGGTGCAGCGGAGCCCCCAGCCGCGCTGACGAGCTCAACGATCCGCTCGAGCCACTCGTCATAGAAGTCGTCGATCGGGTGATAGCGAAGGAGCTCCCGCACCATGAGCAGAGCAGCCTGCGCGTCCGTCAGGCCGTGGCGCGCCTGGGAGGATGAAGCTGCCGGGGTCAGTGACGGAGTGGCGGTGCGCCCATCGCGGTGCACTGAGGGGTGTAGCGAAGAAGCTTGCTGCTCGTGGCCGGCAGGGCCCATGGCGGCGTTGGTCACCGGAGACGGAGCACGACGAACACAGCCATCGCCGGCAGAGCCGTCTAACCAACACGAGCGGCAACCACGGCCTGGTGCTCGGCGTGTGCCCGACGTGCGTCGGCCATGGAGGTGTCGGAGTGGCGGTGGATCAATCAACGCAGAGAGGATCCGACGCACCCCTACCTGACGCGCCAAATGTCAGATTACGGGTTCTGCAAACCCTTGAAAGGTTCGAACTCTGGGGTGCGTGCGGAGATCTCAACCTACCCACCCTTCCTACTCGCGACCCTCCTAAGCCTAGCGCATCGGGCTCAAAGAGACAAAGAGACACATCCGTTTATCGTGGTTCGGGCCACCTTGCGGTGTAATACCCTACTCCAGCATTTTGGTGGATTGCCTCGAAGGGCTGAGGATGAGCTAGTACAGTGGATGAACTGGCCTCAGGAGGTGAGGTGTTCTTGAGCTCAGGAGAGCTAGTGAGGTGGTCGGGTGAGAATGGATTTGGTCTGACCAGATCTCCCCCCTTTGCTGGTGGCTAAGTCCTATTTATAATGGCCTTGGCCCTCTTCCCAAATGTTGGCGGAAGGGATCCCAGAACGACCAGATTTGGAAGGGACAAGTAGTACATCCTATCCTGACTAAAGTGCTCTTCGCCTGCAAAAAGCCTCTGGTCGTGATGCTGCGGTGGGCTCGGTGATGACCTCAGTCCTGTCATCCTGGCAGTCTTGGTCTTGTTGCACCAGAATGGAAACCTTTGGCTGATTCTTCGGGACTCCGTGCCTGTGGCTTGCCTCCCTTGCATCAAAGAGGAAACTGGCGCTCTGTGCCCGCCTGGCGCCCGCCTGGACTTGGTCATCATGGCTCACGTCAGCTGAGCCTCGTGAGGTGCACCTTGCATAGAACTCTCCGCCTCTCGGGAGCCAGCCTGAGGAGGCCGATTCCCTTGTGGGTCTTGGTGTCGTCCGCCTCGCGAGGCTTGGCCCCTCGCGAGGGTCTTGAGTTGTTGATGCCGAAGCTGGGCCGTACCAGGCCGTGGATGGAGCCACACGGTGGGCCGCGGGCAGGCAAGTCTGGATACCCCCATCTCCAGAACGCCGACAGCGCCGGTAGCTGCATTCATGTTGGCCGTTATGGCATTCATGGTGAACATTGGATCCGTGATGGTCACGGCCCTGCTCTTCCAAGCAAGCAGTATGTCGCCCCGCGTGCCCTGGGCCGGTAGGTACATGATGCAGAGCATCCTACGATCATTCCCATGTCCGCTTCGACCACTCTCCATGACCCAAGGATACATAAGATGAGATCTCGACAATACGCCATGGGACACAAGGTGAACTCGCTCCTCTCCGAACAATCACTTTCCACATGTGAGACATGGCTACTACCTCAAACATGTGTGCTATGCATGTCCAGGAATAATGAGCATTGGACAAGACAGCAAGGACACCAAGCACAAGGAACAAGAAGAGGAACTACCGAAGAAGCTCCAGCGAGCGGATGTCCGGGCGACACCGGACGACCGGCCTCTCACAGCGAGCGGACGTCCGGCCCTCAGCAGACGACCGACACCTTCAAGACTAGCCTACGCCTGCTACAGACCTCCCAGTGAATGGACGTACGACCCGCACCGGACGTCTGGCAATATTAACGGAAGTCTGAGACTTCCAGACGTTCGGTGTCCCGACCACAGAGCACTTTCAGCGGACGCCTGACACTAGCGGACGACCGGTCCCCCTGGAACCACCGGACGTCCGGTGCCCAGCGGACATCCGATGCCTGGCTGTGTCCAGTTGCGGGCCGAGGCCCATGTATCCCCCACTTACCCCTTTGTGGCCCTAGACTATATATACTCCACCACCTCCTCCTAGTGAGGGTTAGCATTGATTTAGCTCATTTGTGAGATAGAGCTTCGCTCATCCATCCGGATCTACTCCTTCGCGAAGGACCGACACCTCTTCGGAGAAGATCCACTTGGATTCAAGACCTCCTTCTGAAGAAGACCATCTTCAAGACCTCCTCACGGAGAAGAACCAGTTACCCTATGTATTGTCCCTTGTTGGATTTGGATCTTGTATCACCTCGTGTCTCGATGATCTAGCACACGTGTGACTTTATTTTTGTTGGTTGAGTGTACTCTCGTGTTTTTCCCTCGTTCCCCTCCCCGTGTTCTTCGTGTTCCTCGTAGGGATCCCCTCCAAACATGAAAGATCGGCCACTAGGGTTCTATCCTACATCATCTTGGTATCATGAGCCACGTTGATCACTTTTTTGGAGCCCCTACCCTTTGTTTTCTAGCCTAATTTTGTTGTGTTCTTCCCCAATTTCGAAAATCCCCACCAAAAATAGCCCCATTTTTTTGTGATTTGTTAGTTTGATGATGTTTTGTTGATTTTGATCCATGGATTTGCTTGGTTTCGAGTGGATCTAGCATCTCCCAAGTTTCCCCATCTTTCATCCATGAAATCTCATCAATTTTGACCCCCAAATCCCCAAATTCCGCCCAAAATCACGTCCCGGAGCTCAAATCCCGTGTTGACCCCGACCCGCCGGACGACCGCCACTTTACCGGACGTCCGGAGCCGCGGGAACCACTTGACGTCCGCTACCTACCGGACGACCGGTGCCACCCAACAGAACAAAATTAGTGGATTTCCGATCTCACCGGACGTCCGGCCACCGGACATTCATCCATTTCCGGACGTCCGCTACCTGTAGATATTTGATTTCGGTTGATTCTTGTTTCGTCCATAACTAATTCATTCGAACTCCAATTTTGACGTTCTTTAGCTTGTTTTGAAGCTATTGACTTTCCCCTTCCCACAAAAATACCACCAACATCATTTGACTCCATCAATTTTTGTGAATTTTGGCATCTTTGCCTAGGGCATCTACCACATCATCCGCTACACCACCACCGACTTCCGCAACCTAACCTCCGTCATACTAAAAGAGTGGAGATGCTCGCTTTCATGAATGTTGTACTTCCTCTCGCTGACATGTGTGACATATAGCAACCAGGTCGACGTGTCATGTACCAAATAATAGTGCAGAACAACAAGGGGATGCACCCGAGTCGTAGCGCCCCAGTAGTAGTAATGAGCAATGAGAAGTCAAATCACAAAGCCGCACATTTCCCCCAGATGGACGAAGCAACCATTATTTCACACTTCGCTGAATCCGCTTCTCCATCATCTCCCACAAGAAAACCACGTATTGCTTCTGCCTCAAGAGGGACGCGCATCGCCTTGGTACATCATGACACGTGGGACCGCATGACAGGCCAGGCTCCCCCGCCCACCGCTCGGTAAAATCACCTCATTTTTACTAATCTGGATACTACTAGTATCTTTTTAGATCAATATAGTCAGGATTCACCAAGGAGCAAAACCAAGTGGTAGGCTGCTCCTGTCTCGTTGGCGTAGCAACTCGGCAGGGTTAGTCCGCACACGAAATGGCAACACACTTACAGGATCCCTTTGGACGACATGTGGCTCATCCACCGACTTGTTCCCCATGCGATGCACCAAATTATAGTTCGGAGCAGCGGTTGGACTTGGAGGAACCTCGGTCATAGCACTGCAGTAGTAGTAAATGAGAGATGAGGGGTCAAATCACAAAGCCCCACCTTTCCCGCATTAAGCTGGACGGACGAAGCAACCATAATTTCACTCTAGGGCGCAAGAGCATGAAGAAAAAAGAAAACCAATGATGCATGCGACGGCTACCTAGGGCGCCCTAGGGTAGGATCCCCACTACAAATCTGCTTCTCCTTCGTCCTCTTGAAGAAAACCGATGATGCATGCAGCGGGTAGGGTTTGTAGGAGTACTACGGCGTGCGGGGCCACGCCATAGTAAACGGGAGAGGGATTGAGTTCGAGTCGACGCCTTAATACGGGTGGGCCGCTCGGTTTTATGGAAACGAGGCAGCATTTCGGGTGCGGGAGCAGTGGAGATATACATACAAAAAATTGTGGACGTAGGTTTGACCATAAGGCAATGACGCATGGGCCCTGCATTTTGATATACTCGAAGCTGCGTGAAATTTGCTATTCAAAATAATGCATAAAAGTTCCTCCAAAAACATCTATAACTAATGCGAAGCAAATGTATGCTTAAAATGAAAATGTAATACAAAAAGAAAAAATGAATTGCGATTAAAAGAATGACATTTCTAACAAAATGTGAATGTGAACTACATATGTGTGCACATGACCAACACATACATTGTCAATGCAAAATCTAATGCAAGAAATAACTTATGAGTAACATGCACGAATTGATGATGTGGTGCTTGCATGTATAGAGCACAAAAACAATGTGATTTATGACTTGCATGCGACGTGTTCATGTGTCATAGTTGCATCTCCAAAAAAAAACTAGTGGGTTGTACTAGCTATTTAGGAATAGAAGATGTATATATAGAAGTTGTAGGGAAAGATATGACATGTATCTCAATTCCTATGAGTAGGAATTGGAAAAGAGATGTCGTTTGGTTCACATCATAGGAACTTTTCTATTGAATCTAGAGATGACATGTATCTCAATTCCTATGAGGAGGGATTGGGAAAGATATTTCATTTGGTTCACTTCATAGGAACTTTACTATTGAATCTAGGCCAACGTTTATTTTCCTTTGAAATTGTGGGAGTATAGGAATCCATTCATATGAACCAAGTGGCTCTAAAGCTATAAAAATGATATCATGTTTATTTTCCTTTGAAATGTGGAGTATATGAATCTATTCCTACGAACCAATTGGCTCTAAAGGAAAAATCCTATAAAAATCATATCATACAGAGTTCCTATGATATCCCTCCATACCAAAGGATGGTTGAAATTGTTGTAGGTGATACGACTGTCTTTCTTTGTATAGTCCTCCCCCAGCTTTATAGTTACCTATAGAAGATGAATGAAATGATATATACTAGGTATTCTATATGTGCATTTTGGTATACGAAAACTTAGTAGAAGTTTGCGAGGTTCGAATTTTCAATAAAGCTATATGCACCACATTTTGGAATGGAGGGAGGAGCACACATCAGTTGCTAACACTTACGTGGAAGACTTGTGTGTTGGAGGAGTGGCTATTCTGTTAAATGCCATGGCAAAACTGGCACTGTCGGATGCCGATCTAACGGTTCTTATGGCGTTCGGTAGGAAATGGCTTGTGGCGAACATTTGTCAGATATGATTTACGGACACATGCATTGCATTGATACATGCCCCCTCTCTCTCACGCACACACGCACCCTCATGAGTCACGACTCTCCCGTGTCCTCTCGCACCCACCGTCTATCTATAGGTACATGTCACACACATATGTGCTCTTCACACCCTACCCTTAGAACTTCTAAAAAATAAAAGACGTTGCGCACCTTTTATTTTAACTCACATGTTACACACTTATGCTATTACTCTTGTGGCGAACATTCTTTGGGCGTAGTATATTGTACTCTCACGAAGAGAAGTGGTGCACGCACACACTAGTTCTCTCACACCCACTCGCGGGTACACATAGGAGTGCATTTTTTGGAAGCTAGGAGCGCATTTGTTTACAAAGAGGCATCCCAATTGACATTTTGACAAGTCTAGTTTTCAACTTGATGGAGGGTCCGGAACCGCACGTGAATGATACAATACATAGTGTGTCCTGGACGCAGTGATTTGGTAGTGCGACCTGGAAGCTGTGGCACGTTATTGATCGAGTTTTACTTTTACTTGAACTTTAAATGAAAATAGTGGTTCGCGCATATTCAATTTAATAACGGTTGCTACAACAAAATCACTCCACTATATATATACGTAGGAGCCTCAGCGCTTGCTTTACTAGGGTTCCTCTCTTTCACTCTCTCATGCTCTCTAGATCTAAGCAAGACATAGGTGGCCACACTCTCTCTGCTCACGGCTGGTCACAAATCCGGCCGGACTACCTCGGCCGGGGCAGGGATGTAGGTGCATTGTTCACGTGGTCATCGGCGGTGAGGGAGGAGACAAACAGCTGCCCGTGCATCCCGATCGGCGGCCGTTCCGTTCTCTTTGAGACAGCACCGGCTCGGGTGGGCCTCCGACCCCTTCTTCCTCCCTGCGGTATTGTGGCTAAGATGTGGCCTCCTGACATTGTCTTTGCCACATCCCGATGACCCTCAGGTATATATTCCTGCGAAACCTGCCTTGCTCTATTGCCCAGCTCCCCACGTGGCTATGTGTGGATATTTTTCTACTTTTGTTGGCTATTCCAAAGCCACCTAGACTTTTACTATTATTAGAGGTAAATCTAGTTCATATAGTCAAATCTAAGAGTTGGTTCAAATAGGGAAGAAAGTGGGAAAGCTGTAGCATGAATCTAGGACTTGGTTCTAAGAGGAAGCAGGGAAAGTAGTAGATATTGGCTACCCAACCGGTCTCTTGGTTGAAAAGGCAAAGAAAGCGGAGTGGATGGAGAAGGGTAGGGGAAATGGACCCGTCTCTTGGTCGAAAAAGGAAAGAAAGGGAGTGGTGTTGGGGGACAACACAAATGAGAACGAGAAGGTCTAGAATTCCTATGCTCACATAGGAAAATGTCGCCGAGGAGATAAAAAATGGGACAAATGTAGACATGCTGCCTGAATGTTTGCTGCTCTCGGCAACCACATCTGCCTCACCACTTTATGCCCCTGCTGTCCCCACACCCATATCGCTACCGTTAGTATAAAATCACATGAAGCATGAAGCAATGCCATCAAATGTCACTATTAAGTAATGGTCTAGTGCCGCCGACAAATTGAAGCAATGCCACCTAATGTCACTATTAAGTAATGGTCTAGTGCCGTCGATAAATTGAAGTAATGACACCACCATTTTATTAAGTGCTTCCATATTGCTTTATTTCCCATGAATTGTGTTTTTGCAGTTACACTTAAATCTCACACTGCTAACATTGCTTCATCCTAGTGGAACTGCACAAATTTGATTGCACATTTACTGACCATGTGCTACTCTCATGATAGTAATACCAATGCTATTGTTCTACATGTTAATCTAGTGGCAGTGTTGATGTGATGTGATGCTACTTCTTACTTTCATACTGTCAATGTAGTGCCAATTATAACACAACAGATGATGCTACTAATCATATGCCACTACAAATAACTGTCACTATTTAAATACCGTATTTCATATTTGCGCAAACAGGGATGTCTGTCTCCATATCGTTTCTATCTGTGCAATCAAAAGTACACAACTCAGTTTTAGTAGAACTGCACAAAATGAGATGGCTAATCCTAGCTGCCATCGTCTAACCTCCCGTCTTCCAGGTATTCCTACATTGGTAGTAACTAGGTAGAATGACCAACGCAATCTAGAAGAAGATGATTTGTACGCTTTAGTTCCTGGTTGCAGTGCAGGGACGAGCGAAAACAACTGCATCCTAGTCGGGAGTGCATTTTCTCCCAATTCATGAATGGAATAGGACTAGCTGGCACGGCTGCACGGAGGTTTTTGGGATAGGTGCACGTACCAGAGGCATTGTGGTCTGCTTATTTCTGCAAATAGCAGTGCTTAAATTTAGTGGAACTGCACAAGAAGTTTAGATAGTCAGTACACTACATGGTTCAGTTCAGCATTCCAATTAAGAATGCAATTATAATTGGTTATTCTAGAATGAGAGAACCTAACCCTGGATGGTGGCAACAAGAAAAACCAGAGTGAATTCCAGGAATTAAAGCCTGCCTAGGGAGGCCCTTTGCTCATAGAAGCCTTGCTTGATTTTTCCTGATTTGTAAACCTTCTCACAACTTTGTCTTTTGCTGTGAATTAGTAAATGTTTGTTATGTTTTCTATGAATCATTGAGATGTATAAAATTGCTTAACCTATGCTTTTCAAGTATTTTATGAAGCCGAGTTTAATGTGAATGTTCCACATGAACGCTGGACTAGTGTGTGAACATTTGGAATTTACATTGTGGCCTTAGTTAACTACATGAACCATTGTAACAAGATACATAGTTGCTTATATGTGAGACAACTGATTATTGATTGTTAGCTGGTCGATAGCCGACTTTTCTGGTGTTAAAGCAAGCTGAGCGAATGTGCCGAGTTTTGCACAACTCCTTACTAGTGGGGTAGCACCAACAGTGTTTACAAGTACTTAACCAGCCTTACGTACCCTATGTATACATCAGCGCATAGTTCTCGAACAAGTACTCTAGTTCATCAAACACACATTGCTCGTATGATAAACCCTGATAGCTTACGTCTTACCATACCATATTACATGAAAAAACTAGTGAGGACGCATCTGTTTGGGCAACAATTAGGATGATTCTCACATGATTCATGGGCACACAAAAGTAGAAGTAGTTCCCATAGACGGATTCAAAGAGAGTACTAGCCCCAGATGGCTCGATAATAGGCAAGGTTCGGATAATTAGACACAATCCAAACTACTTTTAAACACTAGCTGGGGCAACTATTTGATGCCTCGATCTAATTTGGGATGGACACAAGACGGACCTTGCCATGAACATCATCGAGGACGTCCAGCAGCAACTCAATCCTATGAACCTTCCTGAAGATAACCTTGTGGCCTTGCCACTCATAAACTCTTTTGTGGAGGCATGCCATGTCATCTTCCTGCGTAAGCTTGACAACAATAGTATGCCTCACAAACGAAGGAGTATCTTCGAACTTCTTGTGCTGCAGTACACCCTGAACAACATGCTTGACAACGGTGAGGCTGGAATACATCTCGAGTTTATAAGTGCAAATGGATTCCAGGATCCAACAACCTAAGAACTTTGTTTTCCCATTGCGTATATTCAGGTCATCCATCTCATAGTGTACAACCACACAATCCTTGTCTGCATCAGGGCTCTAACTGAAACATAAAAGAATTCTGAATTACTTTCCAATATAAAAAACACAAGTTATTTAAACCACTATGTAGAGTCAAAAGTATGCATGATAGGGAAGGTAGCATGGCATCGAAGCTAATAAAATTTTGCATTATTATCACCACATACTTAGATGAAAAACCACAATGGAGATCGGCAAG
>NC_057810.1:463201968-463235099 GCF_018294505.1 Triticum aestivum | reverse complement strand
CGGAGGGGGAAACTGCTCCTGTAGGCCCACGGGGCCTGTAGCCTCAAACGGGGCGTTGACCATCTCAGTAGTGGCCGTGAGCGTATCCGGGGTTAGCTCGGTGGCGGACTCCATCTTCTTGGAGCTCTCTGTCTCGTGGGGATCAGCCTCTCGCGTCTGCTCCAACATCAGCAGATCTTTGCCTGGTTCTCCTTTGTCCATCATGAAACTGACGAATATGAGACAACTGAAAGGAAAACAAAATCGCAATGACAATGAAACAAAAAAGAGAGTGAGGATTGGTTACTACTTTGCAAAAGTTCTTTTTTTGAAAGAAAATATACCGACATCACAGATCCACTTACCTTCTCTTCGTTGGGAGAGAAGAACAATGGCAGATGCGAGTGTTGCCTTTCTTGAAGACGGTGGGGGAGAAGGCGATTCAGTGAAGAGTGAAATTATGGTTGCTTCGTCCGTCAAACTTAGACTGTGAGGAGGCGGCTGATCCCACAAGTATAGGGGATCAATCGTAGTCCTTTCGATAAGTAAGAGTATCAAACCCAATGAGGAGCAGAAGGAAATGACAAGTGGTTTTCAGCAAGGTAATGTCTACAAGTACTGAAATTGTAAGTAATGAGTAGTTTGATAGCAAGGTAATTTGTAATGAGCAAGTAACGTTAATGGTAACAAAAGTGCAGCAAGGTAGCCCAATCCTTTTGAGGCAAAGGACAGGCCAAAACGGTCTCTTATGATAAGCAAAGAGTTCTTGAGGGTACACGGGAATTTCATCTAGCCACTTTCATCATGTTGGTTTGATTTGTGTTCACTACTTTGATAATTTGATATGTGGGTGGACCGGTGCTTAGGTGATGTTCTTACTTGAACAAATCTCCTACTTATGATTAACCCCCTTGCAAGCATTCGCAACTACGAGAAAAGTATTAAGAATAAATCTAACCATAGCATTAAACTTTTGGATCCAAATCAGCCCCTTACGGAATAGCGCATAAACTAGGGTTTAAGCTTCTATCACTCTCACAACCCGTCATCTAATAACTACTCCACAATGCATTCCCTTAGGCCCAAATATGGTGAAGTGTCATGTAGTCAACGCTCACATGACACCACTAAGGGAATCACAACGTACATATTATCAAAATATCGAACACATATCAAGTTCACATGATTACTTGCAACAAGATTCCCCCGTGACCTCAAGAACAAAATTAACTACTCACAAATGACAATCATGCTCAAGATCAGAGGGGTATTAAATAGCATAATGGATCTGAACATATAATCTTCCACCGAATAAACCATATAGTAATCAACTACAAGATGTAATCAACACTACTAGTCACCCACAAGTACCAATCTATAGTTCCGGTACAAAGATTGAACACAAGAGATGAACTAGGGTTTGTGAGGAGATGGTGATGTTGAAGATGTTGATGGAGATTGCCCTCCCCGTTGGGGATATAACTACTTGGTATAAACCGCCCAGGTGGGGCTGGGTTATACCGGTAACAAGCCATCCATATTGAAGCCCATGGAAGACAAGGAGTATGGCGCTTTATTATAGAGATGTAAAGGCCCAGGGGCCCAAAGGCGGATTAGGGCATGTACACATAAACCGACATACATTGTGTAACTTATGTTGTAAGATAGGGAAGGGTAGAAACCGAGCCGGACACGTGTATGAGCCGACTGGGATTTTGTAAACCGCCGGGCGTCAACCTGTGTATATAAAGGGACGACCCGGTGGTGGTTCAGGGACAAGGAACAACAACTTGAGAGCCAGGTAAAGCGGATTCGCTCCCTGATCATCGAGACCCCATCAATTCGACCACAACTGGATCGTAGGCTTTTACCTTCACCGCAAGGGGCCGAACCAGTATAAACTCCCTGTGTCCTTTGTCCAGTTTAATCCCTTTAAGCTAATCTCGTTGCGGTGGTTCCACGACTAAGTTCTCACACTAGGACATCCGACGTGATAATTCCACGACAGTTGGCGCCCACCGTGAGGCTATCACATGAAGGTTTCGAGTTCTTAAAGGGCAACTTCGAAGGACTCAAGGGATATGCAGTGGGCCGGATGACCAAGAGTCGTCGCGGCAAGCTCTACATCGACGATGCAGGTTGGGGTCCCGATGCTGGCTCAATCGAGTACGGGTACCGAGTCCCCTTCGGCGGAATTCATGTCTTCATTGGCAAGATCGGCGAACCGGGCCCTGAGCCGGACATCTGCGCTGACCTCGTCGAGACGGTTCAGCGTGGAAGCCCCGCCCGGGTTCAACCCGCCATGAAGCATGCATTCGTAGGATTCATCAATGGTGCGGAATCTGAACCGGCATCCGATGGTGAGACGGTTGTCTATTCAGATGGCGAATCATCCACCGGTGAGACCGAGTCACTGTACCAACTGCAAGACGACCGGTTTGGGGGCTGTTCCGATGGCGACAGTATTTTGGACCCCCTTGAACCGCCAAACCGGGTTGCGATCTTCATGGCTGGTATGCAGCCCACGCAACACTCCTCAGCTGCAGCAGCAATGATTTCTGGATCAGCAGCCGGGGCAGGAGGCCCCGCACGCCCGCCGGCTCAAGTTCTGTCCTGTTTATTAGATGCCTGGACGACATTGTTGACCACAGAGGTTACCGCAGACAGTCAAGATCAGCATAATACGGAAGTCACGAAGCTGCGAGATCAGATAGCTCAGACCAAGGAGGACTTGGCGGTTGAGGAAACCAGGATGGCTGAGGAGCAGGCCGCTTTGGATGCTCAGGCGCAGCGGATTCAAGCAAAAAATTACCGGCTCATGCTGGATCAGAACGCTTCAAACGACGTGTTGAGGAGGAGGCATCGGTCTCGTCTACCACTGGTTTATGAAGCAATGAATCTCTTCAACACGCCAGGAGCAGGAACCAGTAATCCGGCAGCGGTAAACCGGATTGAAGCACCCGGGACAGGAGCACCGGATCAGCCACGAGCGACGGACCCGCCTCGACGGAACCATGACCCGCCTCAGTACATGCCGACACCACCGGGTCACTTCTCCACCCCCTTTGGATAACATGATCGCTGTGGCATTGCGATTGACAGCTATTCCAATGGAGGGCGAGTCTCCAACGGCGGTTGATACGCGGCGGGCCAGAAATCTCATTCAAACGGCTATGGTTCAGCAGCAGGCTTATTCGTATAGTCGGGACAGAATTCATTCAACCCCTCGCCCGAGACGGAGTTACAGTAGGCATATTGATGAACCGGTTGTGTCCAGCAGTGCGCGGAACCGTAACACCCCTCGAGGGCTAACCCGGCGGGCGGTGGTGCAAATGCCCAGGATGTGGTGGATAATGGTAGAGCGCGTCGAGAAGCCGATTTAACAGCGCAGTACATGGACCGTCAGCTTACTCTGGTTCGTCTGACAACATCAGTGGAACCAGGTGTTGCTTTCAGCTCTTAGGGGGTGCCGTGTCTCACCCCGGCTCTACGCAATGTGCGGCTGCCCAAGGATTTCAAGGGTCCGTGTAAAGTGCCCAATTACACTGCTGACCTACCTCCCAAGTCATGGGTCGAAAGCTATGAGATGGCGATGGAGATGCTGGATGTAGCTGAGGCGGCATGTGCTAAGTACTTCACCATGATGTTGGATGGAACAACTCGCACTTGGTTGAAAAGTTTGCCGGCTAACTCCATCGGGTCATGGGCCGAGTTAAAAGCCCGGTTTATAATGAATTTCAAGGATACATGCAAGCAACCCATGTCAATTGTGGATTTAGCTGCCTGTGTCCAAGAAGAAGGCGAATCGACAACCCATTGGGTGCGCCGGGTTTCGGAGATCTTGCATTCATCGGACCGCATCAATGCCAATTTAGCAGTCATAATGTTGGAGGGCAATTGCCGGTTCAAGCCTCTGAAGTTGAAGTTGGGACGGCTCAAGCGTTACTGTAATGACATGGGAACGCTTATGGCAGCTCTTGTTAAGTATGCGGACTCTGATAGTACCAAGGACCCCGAGTCTGATGATGAAAAGCTGGGGAAGGGAAAGAAGAACGGCAACGCCAAAGGGCAGCAGCATAACCCGGTGGGCCATGTAAACAATGGTAAGCGTAAAGCAGATAATAGTTCAGATTTTGTGGCTAACACCAACATGCAGGATAATGGTCAGCGTCGTAAGGGTAAACTGCCCCCGCGGAGTGGAGGATCAGGTGTCAATCTTGAGCGCCTGTTAAATCAGCCTTGCCCAAGGCACTGGACACGAGAAAAGCCGGCTACGCACCTCTGAAGGATTGCTTTATTATGCGGGAGTTCAAGAACTCAGATCTTTTCCGATATGATCATGGACCGTCCGGCGGTTCAGGACCGGGGTCTCATGGGCCGGGTTATGGCGGAGGTAGTTCTGGCTCAGGATTTCAAGGCAATCAAAGCGGGCATGGCAATCAAGGCAATCAGGGCAACTAGGGTGGTTATAATCAGCAGGGAAGTCAGCAGCAGCAACAGTCGGGTTACCAGAGCCACCCGAAGCAGTTGAATAGTGGGCAGTATCATGTCTTATTGTGGAGGTTTTTCACCCTGAGTGGTTGGCTAACCCGGTGCTAGTGCTTAAGAAAAACGGCACTTGGCGTATGTGTGTGGATTACACAGATTTGAACAAGGCTTGTCCAGCCGATCCCTTTGCTCTCCCTCGTATTAATAAAATTATTGATGCTATGGCGGGTTGTGAGCGTTTGAGCTTTCTGGATGCTTATTCTAGTTATCATCAGATCAAAATGGCAGTTAAGGACCAGGAGAAGACATCTTTCATAACTCCCTTTGGAGCCTTCTGCTATGTATCTATGCCTTTTGGGCTCAAGAGTGCCCATGCGACTTATCAGCGATGCGTGCAGAATTGTCTTCATAGTCAGATTGGGCGCAATGTTCATGCTTATGTGGATGATATCGTGGTGAAGTCCAGGAAAGCGGAGACGTTGATAAATGATTTGAAGGAAACTTTTGATAATCTCCGGGTTTATAAGATGATGCTTAATCCGGCCAAGTGTGTTTTTGGTGTACCGGCGGGCAAGCTCTTGGGGTTTCTGGTGTCTAACAGGGGCATTGAAGCTAATCTGGAAAAGATCAAGGCTATTACGTCCCTGGCTAAGCCGGAGTGTATCAATGATGTTCAACGTCTGGCGGGTTGTATTGCAGTGCTAAGCCGGTTTATCAGCCGGTTGGGAGAGAAGGCCATCCCTCTATATCAGATGATGAAAAAGACAAACATTTTTTTCTGGAGTGACGCTGCTAATGCAGCGTTGGAGGATCTGAAGAAGTAGTTAGCCGAGCCACCTGTTCTTGCTGCCCCCATTGATAAGGAACCATTGCTGTTATATGTGGCTGCTAACGCCCGGGCTGTCAGCGTGGCTATTGTGGTGGAGCGCAAGGAGGCAAGTAAGGAGTATCCGGTTCAGCGGCCGGTTTATTATATCAGTGAGGTGCTTATTGAGTCAAAGCAGAGATATCCACATTGGCAGAAGCTGGTGTATGGAGTTTTTATGGCGAGCGAGAAGCATAAGCAATACTTTCAAGGCCATCCCATCACTATGGTCAGTTCAGCTCCTTCGGGAGATATCATCCAGAAGAGGGAAGCAGCTGGTCGGGTTGCTAAATGGGCTATCGAGCTTGGACCTCACGAGTTAAAATATATGCCTCGTATGGCCATCAAGTCTCAAGCACTCATGGATTTCATCAATGACTAGACAGAATTGCAGGCGCCGGAGGATAAACCGGATAACACATACTGGACTATTCACTTTGACGGGTCCACACAATTGGAGGGCTCGGGGGCTGGAGTGGTTCTTACTTCCCCTCGAGGTGACAAATTTTGTTATGTTCTCCGCTTGATGTTTCCTTGTACTAACAATGCAGCTGAGTATGAGGCCTTGCTCCACGGTCTTCAGATGGCTAAGGAGATGAACTTAATCCGGGTACGATGCTTTGGGGACTCCGATTTAGTGGCTCGGCAAGTCTCTGGTACTTGGGATTCTATATATCCACTCATGGCGGCGTATCAGCATGAGGTGGATGTCATTGCTGGTCACTTCAAGGGTTACCAGGTCGAGCACATTGATCGACACAAGAATGAAGTGGCGGACACTTTAAGCCGGCTGGGGTCTCAGCGTAAACCGGTGCCGCCCAATGTCTTTCTTGACATTTTGCATAACCCGTCGGTCAAGCTACCGACGGAGGAGGATCTGGCTGTTCCCGACCCGAAGGCTCAATTGGTGGCGGTTCTTCATGCTATCCCTGATTGGATGGTGCCATACCTGGCGTATATGACCCGGGGCGAGTTACCCAAGGACGAATTTTTGGCCAGACAGATAATCCAATGGTCCAATTCCATGACTATTATCAATGGCGAGTTACATCACTACAGTATTTCGGGGGCGTTTCAGCGCTGCGTTTCTCCTGAAGAAGGCTGTGAGATTTTGTGTGAAATCAACGAAGGGGATTGTGGTCATCATGCCGGTTCAAAATCCCTTGTGGCTAAAGCTTTCCGACACGGTTTTTATTGGCTAACGACTCATGGTGATGCTGAGGATTTAGTCAGGAAGTGTGATGGTTGTCAGAAGTTTTCATGCCGAGCCTATGTTCCGGCTCAGGAGTTGAGGATGATTCCAATCACCTGGCCGTTTGCAACTTGGGGGCTGGATATGGTTGGGCCTTTTAAGAGGTCCAAGGATAAGAGGACCCACCTTCTGGTGGCGGTTGATAAATTCACTAAGTGGGTGGAGGCAGAGCCAGTCAGCAAGTGTGATGCAGCCACGGCGGTTCAATTCATGAAGAAGGTGATTTTCTGTTTTTGTTTTCCACACAACATCATAACAGATAATGGCACGAACCTCTCCAAGGGTGCTATGGAAGAGTTCTGTCAACGTGAGCATATAAGGCTTGATGTGTCATCAGTGGCTCACCCCTAGTCTAATGGTCAAGCTGAGAGAGCTAATCAAGAAATCCTGAAAGGCATCAAGCCCCGGCTTATGGTTCCTTTGCAGAGGACGCCGGGTTGTTGGGTGGAAGAGTTGCCTTTCATATTTTGGAGCATTAATACCACCCCCAATAGATCTACGGGTTATACACCCTTCTTCATGGTTTATGGAGCAGAAGCAGTCCTCCCAAGTGACATTCGCTATGACTCGCCTCGGGTGGCAACTTATGTTGAAGCGGATAACGAGCAAGCACGCCAAGATGCATTGGACCTGTTAGATGAAAAACAGGATGTAGCGGCAGCTCATTCGATGATTTATCAGCAAGACCTGTGGCGTTACCACAACGGCCGGGTTAAAACCAGAGCTTTTCAAGAAGGCGACTTAGTGCTCCGGCTTATCCAAGATCAGACCGATATGCACAAGTTATCCCCACCTTGGGAAGGGCCTTTTGTGGTCAGCAAGAATCTTAACAACGGGTCATACTACCTTATGGATGTTCGAGAGCACAACGACTCATGCAAGTCAGACTCACCGACCGTGGAATATTGCTCATCTTCGGCCTTACTACACCTGAGTCATAGGCTCCACTTATGTACATATTCTTGACAATGTATATATTATGATCAATATAATAAACCGACATCCTTGCTAAAGCGGGGCCTCTGCCATTCTTCCTTAAAAGTTTTCTTGGTTACATGGGGGCTTCTGCTTATAAAGTGGAGTTCTGATTGTCCATTAATCCGGCTTATAAAGCTAAAAAAATAGCTTGGGGGCTTCATACCCAATATCATAAGGAGCCAAAGAGAGTTTATTGCAAAGCACAACTCAAACATAGGCGCCCACTGGGCACAGCTCAACATATTGCTTGGGGGATTTTTGCTTCTACAAGGACAAAGTCTACAACCTTGCAATAGGCTATAAAAGCCAGGCTTGGAAGCCAGGTGTATTCACCTAATACCCCGGGTTATCCTGCCTTTTTAAGTAAGTCACTCCGTCCAGGTAATCCTGGTAAGACCCGTCGAACCTTTGACAGTCAATCTTATAAAGACCCTGAACTTGTCAGAGTTAAATTGACGATTGGTTAATGTGAGGTCCATCTTATAGGGCTTTGTAAAATGGTTTAACTCAGTGGCCTGGCAGCCTATGAAAAGCCTCGCCTTTTTGCATATTTTCTCCGCACTTTCTTTTTGATGTTTATTTTGATGAGGTTTATATTAAATCTGGGGCTTGCTAACCCGGTCTGGCTTTTGAGTTACCAAGTACAAACTTACAAGATGACCGGTGTCAATTGACCCAGCTTGGCTTTCAACTATAAGTTGTCAGTACACGACCAATTGTAATTCGGTGTTTGTTAACCCGGTCTGGCTTTGACTATAAGTCGTCAGTATGATCATCATGTGTTTATTATAACCCAACATGGCTTCATTATAGACCAGAAAACTGTGGTGGGAGTTATCAGCACTCAAGACTTGGGTTATCACCCTTACTACAATAAAGTTGGTAAATCAATGATGTGATTCAATGTCACAGGTATGATGTATTTCATATTTAGTTGTTCCTGAAAATACAGCCTTGATTATAAACCCTGGCTTTATATTGGGTGTTATGACCCGTCCGACGGTAAACCGCCAGGACAATTTAAGTTTATTATATGCAGAAACAGGATTGCATAAAGCTGCTAAGGATCATAAGCAGACATAGCATAATCATGGCAGATTAACAGTATTATGCAAAATAAATATGCACGACGGCATAGCAGACCAAGTGTTTAAACTAGCCTATTACAAGGCGCTTTGATAGCCCAAAAGGATAATTGTTTATCACAAGGATGGCAGTGTGCAGAAGCTAAACCGGCCTCCGGATCATGATTCTTCACCAGGCTGACCTGAAGGCCGCGGATCATCCTGCGCCGGTTCACCCTCCTCCTCTCCACCCAGTGGCTGGAAGTCAATGGTTGCCCAATAAATCCCGGTTAAGGCGCGGAAGATAGCTTCATCACTTATAAGGGTTGACGGTTCAACATCAGGGGCGTAGGTATGCTTACGGATTGGCGGGATAAGATTTTGCACTTCATGAGTTGGTGTGTTAACCCGTTTGTTGTTGGCATCATAAGTTGTCTGGTAAAATGACAAGTCAGTGTCTTCAGCCAATTTACTCGCAAGTTGACGCATTTCCCTCGTTATGGCCCTGAGGTCGTCATTATCAAAATCTGACCCGTCCTCTTTTTGGCCTGGATAACCATTTCCAATGTCTTCCGGATCAAGGTCAGATATCCATGCCTTGGCCCGAGTCAATGCAGTAAGTGTGCCGGCCCTTGCAGCTGATTTCTTCAAATCCTCAAGCTGTACAGGCATCATGGACAACTTTTCCAACGTGTCCTTGATTAACGTTGGGGGCGGTTTATTATGGGAAGCTATGCAGATGACCCGTTGAATGCCGGTATATAATTGCTCTATCAGTGTATAAGCAGCCTTCAGTTTCTTGCGCATGTCTGAGCCAAGATGAGTAACACGACTACCTGCAATGGTCAACATAACAGTAAACTGGATGCTTCATGGATGTTGTTTATTTATAACTTATGAAGAGGGTATGTACCGAAGACAGCAGAGGTCATGGCATTGATTTGCCGCTTCAAGCCAGTCAGTTCTTCTGTTACTAGATTAAGGGCTGCTTCAGCATCCTCCGTCCGCCTTAGCAAAGTTTCTTTTTTAGCATTCCATCCTGCCCGTTCACTTTTGAAGTTTTCCTTCAGTTGTTTCATGGCTGTTAAAGCGCTGGTCAGCTCCTTTTTAGCCTTGGAAGTTTCTGCCTGCTGGGACTTGATATTTTCTTGAAGCTCGGCGATTTGGGAATCCTTTTTGCTCAGATCAGCCTGCAGGAGACATTTAATGAGTTGGTACTGCATATCTGAAGTCCCAAGCACATAACAAGTTATACACTTAGCACTTGGGGGCTAATGCATATTGCTTCTTAAACAACTGTTATTTTAAGTCCCAAGCATATAACAAGTTATACACTTGGCACTTGGGGGGCTAATGTATATTTGCTCAAGACAAGGTTATGGATTTATCCTTCTCAAATGGAGTACAAGGAGGATTATCAAGAATTTTAGAAGATTCATGACAGAAATGTACCGGTTTATCCTAAAGGCATGAACCGGTCCCTGGGGGCTATGCAAGCAAAATTAAATATTGATTATACTACAAGTCATGGTTCACATCAATATTATGAACCGGCCCTTGGGGGCTACGGGAAGTGACAGTCTAAACCGGGTGTAAGGAAAGACAACTTATGCAAAAGTGAGTGATATTTACCTCATACCGTTCCTTCATCAGGCCCACTAAACCGGCTTCATAGTCGCGGCTAGTGTACAAGCGGTTTAAATACCCAGAATGAATGTCTTGGGCGCTGAGGTGGGCATAGCTTGATAAATCTGTTTTCCACTTGCCCTTGTCCATAGCAGAAAATTCTTCCTTGGCAGTATGCTTTGATAAAGCGACGGGATTGCCAGGGGAGGTGAAACTAGTGCCAGTAACGACAACATCGCCATCAGCACCTTTAGCCGGGCTTGGCGGGTCATCAGCATGAGCCGATGGATCAATATCCATGTTCTCAGCTTCAGTTGTTAGATCCGGCAATGACAGGCCATCAGGAATGTTATTAGTATCTGGATGAGATGGTTCAAGAGCTTGTTCCATTTCATTTAGATTGGGGTCTTCAGCCGGTTTGGTCACTTTGGCTTTCTTGCTGGTTCTGGCTTTGGCCCTGCAAAGTAATAAGTATGCATCAAAGCAGTGCAAGGATTAGAAATGTAAAGGAATGACGGATTAGCAAAATCTGCTCACCCAGGAACCGTTTTAAGGGTGGGAAGCTTTGTTGATGTTGATTCGCCAGAAGATGAATGGGAGGTCCCCTGGTAATTCGAGTTAGACGGATTAAGAGGATATCGTAAATAACCCGCCCTGGGATAAGATGTATTAGAAGTACAAGAGACCTCTTGGCGGCGTTTACGAACCGGAGAGTTCGGTAAATCGGAGGAGGTAACCACTTGGCCGCTATGCCAAGTTGTGCGGCGAGCTTCATGCTGTTGTGTCTTCAAAAGAAAGTGCGGATCCGAAAAAGCTATAGGGTGTGAAAATTTTACTTTCCGGACTGCTTGACGAGTTTTTGGTGTTGGCACAGGATCTGAGTCAGAAGAAAGAATAATTACCTCTACCTCACTTGCACGGGCCTCCGCATCATCCTGATAATGATCATTGTCAATGAGGTGTATGAAAAAAGAACCAAAAGAGTCAAGTTCTACCTCTGACTCTATATCATCAAGCTCTTCATCATTGGGCAGGTAAGGGGACTCGGCGGTTTTCTTCTTCGCTGGCTTCTCTGTAGCTTTGGTCTTGGAGCGAGGCGCTTTCACCGGTTTATCCTGCAGCTTCGCTGGTTTATCCTGCATTTTCCTCTTCCAGAACGGATCATCACCCTCCACAGATGGACAACAAGTTATAAAGAAGTATTTAAGAGGGGATGGTTCAGACAAGAATGATGCAATTCTTATAGCTGGCAGTTTATTGGAAACACAGAACGGACTGAGCCCTGTCTTGCTGCATTCAGATACCGGTTCATCTAGCATCTTCTTGACAGATTCAGTAACTTCTTCGTCAGTCAGGTGAATGTCAATATGCCATTGAGGATCTTTGAGATCTCCTGTGTACTCGCACATTAAACCGGGGCGACGGCTTAAGGGCAAGATACCCCAAGAGACCCAGCAGCGAACAAAGTCGATGCCAGTTAAACCGTTCGCCATGAAGGCTCGGAGCTTTGCAAGATGGGGTGCATATTTAGCTCGTTCCTTTGCACTGAGTCATTGAGGGACTGGATGTTTATTGGTAAGCCGGTGTGGACGATAACCCGGCAGAGGATTTTCGTTGTCTGGAGCTGTATTCCAGCAATAAAGCCAAGTTTAATTCCAGTCTTTGGGGTGGCTATGATGCTTGGCGTGAGGGAAGTTGACATCTGATACGTCTCAAACGTATCTACTTTTCCAAACACTTTTGCCCTTGTTTTGGACTCTAACTTGCATGATTTGTATGAAACTAACCCGGACTGACGCTGTTTTCAGCAGAACTGCCATGATGTTGTTTTATGTGTAGAAAAGAAAAGTTCTCGGAATGTCCGGGAAATCCACGAAGGCACCTTTTGGAATTAATAAGAATTTTTGGCGAAAGAATTAATGCCAGGGGGGCACAGCCTGCCACGAGACAGGGGGGTGCCCCCCTAGGGCGCGGCCTCCTATCTCATGGCCCCCCTGGACCTCCTCCAACCTCAACTCCAACTCCATATATTCCGTCCCGGGGAGAAAAAGTCAAAGAGAAAGTTTCATCGCGTTTTACGACACGGAGCCGCTGCCAAGCCCTAATCTCTCTCGGGAGGGCTGATCTGGAGTCCGTTCGGGGCTCCGGAGAGGGAGATTCGTCGCCGTCGTCATCATCAACCATCCTGCATCACCAAATTCATGATGCTCACTGCCGTGCGTGAGTAATTCCATCGTAGGCTTGCTAGACGGTGATGGGTTGGATGAGATTTACTATGTAATCAAGTTAGTTTTGTTAGGGTTTGATCCCTAGTATCCACTATGTTCTGAGATTGATGTTGCTATGACTTTGCTATGCTTAATGCTTGTCACTAGGGCCCGAGTGCCATGATTTCATATCTGAACCTATTATGTTTTCATGAATATATGTGTGTTCTTGATCCTATCTTGCAAGTCTATAGTCACCTACTATGTGTTATGATCCGACAACCCCGAAGTGACAATAATCGGGATACTTCTCGGTGATGACCGTAGTTTGAGGAGTTCATGTATTCACTATGTGCTAATGCTTTGTTCCGGTTCTCTATTAAAAGGAGGCCTTAATATCCATTAGTTTCCGCTAGGACCCCGCTTCCACGGGAGGGTAGGACAAAAGATGTCATGCAAGTTCTTTTCCATAAGCGCATATGACTATTTACGGAATACATGCCTACATTACATTGATGAATTGGAGCTAGTTCTATATCACCCTATGTTATAACTATTGCATGAGGAATCACATCCGGCATAATTATCCATCACTGATCCATTGCCTACGAGCTTTTCACATATTATTCTTCGCTTATTTACTTTTCTGTTGCTACTGTTACAACTACTACAAAAACCCAAAAACATTTATCTTTACTTTTGCTACCGTTACCTTTATTATCATACCACTTTTGCTACTAAATACTTTGCTGCAGATACTAAGTTATCCAGGTGTGGTTGAATTGACAACTCAACTTCTAATACTCAAGAATATTCTTTGTCTCCCCTTATGCCGAATCAATAAATTTGGGTTGAATACTCTACCCTCGAAAGCTGTTGCGATCCCCTATACTTGTGGGTTATCAAGACTAATTTCTGGCGCCGTTGCCGGGGAGCATAGCTCTATTCTCTGAGTCACTTGGGATTTATATTTGTTGATCACTATGAAGAACTTGAAAGACGCTAAGACCAAGATTTTGCCCTCAACTACGAGGGGAGGTAAGGAACTGCCATCTTGCTCTGCACTAGATTCTCCTTCCGTTATTAGTAAGCTTGCGACACCTAAACCTGCTACTGCTATGAATTCTGGTATGTCGGATGTTATTGATGATGCCACTTCTGCTATGCATGATGAAACTACTTCTGTGCATGATAATACTTTGCCATTAGGTGAATTTCTTGATGAACAACTTGCTAGAGTTAGGGGGAATGAAAATATTGAAGAACCTATTATTGATGATAGTGATGATGAAGGTTCCCCCGATGATTATGTATTACCTGTTGTTCCTAAGGGTTATGTTATGATTGAAAAAGCTGCTATGGAAATCCTTGCTTGCAATGACAGAAATGATCTTAAGGAATTATTAGCTAAATGGAAGCAGCAGTCTCTTAATGCTAGAATGAAACCCGATCCTACTTTTGCTACTTCACCTATCTGTGTTACTGATAAGGATTATGAATTCTCTGTTGATCCTGAAATTATTACTTTAGTTGAATCTGATCCTTTTTATGGCCTTGAATCTGAAAATGTTGTGGCACATCTTACCAAGTTGAATGATATAGCCACCTTGTTTACTAATGATGAGAAGTCTCGTTATTTATATATCCTTAAGATATTTCCGTTCTCATTAAAGGGTGATGCTAAGACTTGGTATAATTCTCTTGCTCCTGGTTGTGTGCGTAGTCCCCATGATATGATTTATTACTTCTCTGCTAAATATTTCCCTACTCATAAGAAACAAGCTGCCTTGCGGGAAATATATAATTTTGTGCAAATCAAAGAAGAGAGTCTCCCACAATCTTGGGGGAGGCTTCTCCGGTTACTTAATGCTTTGCCTAATCATCCTCTTAAGAAAAATGAAATACTTGATATCTTTTATAATGGACTAACCGATGCTTCCAAGGACTACTTGGATAGTTGTGCTGGTTGTGTTTTCAGGGAAAGATCAGCCGACGAAGCTGAAATATTATTGAATAATATGTTGACTAATGAAAATAATTGAACTCTCCCCAAGCCAGTTCCTGAAGTAATTCCTGAACCAATTGAGCCAACTCCTGAGCCTATTCCTAAACCCACTCCGGAGAAGAGAGGTGTTCTATTTCTCAGTCCTGAAGATATGCAAGAGGCAAAGAAATCAATGAAAGAAAAAGGTATTAAAGCTGAAGATGTTAAGAATTTACCACCTATTGAAGAAATACATGGTCTTAATATACCGCCTGAAGAACCACATTGTCTTGATAACCCGACACAGGTAGTAAAGGTAAATTATCTCTATAGATATGATAAAGTTGAAATACCCTCTACTAAATTTCATAGCCCATGCTTAGATGAATTTGATGACTTTATGGCTAGACAAGAAAGTTTTAATGCTTATGTTGGTAGAGAGTTAAAGAATAATGCTTTCGAGATAGGACGCGTAGGTGATAATCTGGCTAGAGTTAAAGATGAAATTCACTGCGTTAGCAAATATGCTTCTATGGTTGCTACTCAAGCTGAGCAAGTACTTAAAGCTCAAAATGATTTGCTTGATGAACTGAATAATAAAAATGACTTTGCCATTAGAGTGGCTACTAGAACTGGTAGAATGACTCAGGAACCTTTGTATCCTGAAGGCCACCCTAAGAGAATCGAGCAAGATTCTCGGAGAAATAATTTAGAGGCACCTAGTTCTTCTAAAAAGAAGAAGAAGAAAAACGATAGAACTTTGCATGCTTCTAGTGAACCTACTGTAGACACACCTGAGAATCCCAATGATATTTCTATTTCTGATGCTGAAACACAATCAGGTGATGAACATGAACCTAGTGATAATGTTAATGATAATGTTCATGTTAATGCTCAACCTAGCAAAGACAATGATGTAGAGATTGAACCTGCTATTGATCTTGATAACCCACAATGAAAGAATCAACGTTATGATAAGAGAGATTTTGTTGCTAGGAAGCACGGTAAAGAAAGAGAACCATGGGTTCAAAAACCCATGCCCTTTCCTCCTAAACCATCCAAGTCAAAGGATGATGAGGATTTTGAGCGCTTTGCTGAAATGATTAGACCTATTTTCTTACGTATGCGCTTAATTGATATGCTTAAAGTAAATCCTTATGCTAAATATATGAAGGATATCATTACAAACAAAAGAAAGATACCGGAAGCTGAAATTTCCACCATGCTTGCTAATTACACTTTTAAGGGTGGAATACCAAAGAAACTTGGAGATCCGGGTGTACCAACTATACCATGCTCCATTAAAAAAATTATGTTAGAACTGCTTTATCTGATCTTGGAGCCGGTGTTAGTGTTATGCCTCTCTCTTTATATCATAGACTTGAATTGAATAAGTTGACACCTACTGAAATATCTTTGCAAATGGCTGATAAATCAACTGCTATACCTATTGGTATTTGTGAGGATGTGCCTGTTGTAGTTGCAAATGTCACTATCTTAACGGACTTTGTTATTCTTGATATTCCCGAGGACGATAGTATGTCTATTATCCTTGGTAGACCTTTTCTTAATACTGCAGGGGCTGTTATTGATTGCAACAAAGGCAATGTCACTTTTCATGTTAATGGTAATGAGCATACGGTACACTTTCCGAGGAAACAATCTCAAGTTCATAGCATCAATTCTATTGAAAAAGTTCCAACTATCATTTTTGGAGGTTTTGAATTTCCTCTTCCTACTGTCAAGAAAAAGTATGATATTCTTATTAATGGGGATTTTCATATCCCCGTTGAGGTAACTTAGTGTCATTCGAAATTTCTCCGGTTCTGTGTTATTCGGAATGAGTTTGTTAACAAGACTTGATCAACCTTGTTAGTGGATTCATTGTGATGATCACGAGATGGATGAAACTAGAAGGCACAACCTTCTGTACCCTCTTTTTACTTTCTGTTATTTAGAATAAATAAAGCAAAAATAGTATTATCCGTCTGTTTTCTGAATTATCCGTGCATTGAAAACTAGTTCGAAAATAAAAGTGCTCCAAATGCCCTACAAATTTAGTATGATTTTTTCTGGAATATTTGAGTATTTTAGGCACTGAAAACACTACAGGAGGGGCAAGCACCAAGCCACGAGAGAGGAGGGCGCCCCCCCTGTAGGGCGCGCCCCCTGTCTCGTGGGCCCCTGGTGGCTCCCCTCCACTTATGCCTGCACCCACACACTTCATCTTCTACCCAAAAAAATCCCCATCCAGCTCAAGCACGAGTTCTAGCTCGTTTTGCTGCGATTTTCGATCTCTTAGCTCAAAGCTCCATTCGCAAAACTTCTTTGGGAGATTGTTGCTTGGTATGTGACTCCTCCATTGGTCCAAATAGTTTTTGTTCTAGTGCTTTATTCATTGCAAATTTTTGCTGCATAGGCGACCATGTTCTTGAGCTTGCATGTTAAAATTTTGAGGTCCCAAGCAATTCCAATGCATGATATAGGCTCTAGGCACTTGTAGGAGTAGTTGCTATCAATCTTGTTTAGTTTTATTCACTTTTATTTTGAAGTTACTAAAATTTCAGAAATTTTCAGAAAATGTTAAGGAGGCTTTTCGAAGGCTCTTCTAGCCAAAGCTCTCAGGAAAAACAAGCCAAAGAGAAGGAAAAAGCCAAGTATAATCTTCCTCGCTTAGCGGAAGTACGATCGTGCGAATGGCCATGTGAGGATTTCTTGAAAGAAGCCAGAATTCATGAAGACTTTTATGCTTTAATCGAGACTACAGGTCTCACCGGTTTCATGAACGACCGAATCGATTAGTATCTCTTACTCACCAATACTTTCGTGCAAAACTTTTATTATTATCCTAAGAAGTCACCGCTTGCAGTATCATTTCATTTATATGATGAATTCAAATAAATGTCTTTGCGTCATTTTTTCGCGGTATGTAGGATACCTTATGAGGGAGAATTAGATGAACTCCATCATGACGATGTGGGTGGCTTTGTTAATACTATTGATGTAGAGGAGCCAAAGAAGGGCTCCGAGGCGAAGGTCTCTAGCATACAGTTTCCTGTTTTATGCTACTTTGCCATATTTGCTAGTAGATGCTTGATTGGTCATGGAAATAGTGGAAATTTGAGCGTTCCAGATATTATTATTCTTCAACATGCTTTGCTAGGAGACAATACTTTTAGTATGGGTGCTATCGGTGAAAAAACCGGCGGATCTCGGGTAGGGGGTCCCGAACTGTGCGTCTAGGCGGATGGTAACATGAGACAAGGGACACGATGTTTTACCCAGGTTCGGGCCCTCTTGATGGAGGTAAAACCCTACGTCCTGCTTGATTGATATTGATGATGTGGGTATTACAAGAGTAGATCTACCACGAGATCAAGGAGGCTAAACCCTAGAAGCTAGCCTATGGTATGATTGTTGTTGTCCTACGGACTAAAACCATCCGGTTTATATAGACACTGGAGAGGGCTAGGGTTACATAGAGTCGGTTACAATGGTAGGAGACCTACATATCTGTATCGCCAAGCTTGCCTTCCACGCCAAGGAAAGTCCCATCCGGACACGGGACGAAGTCTTCAATCTTGTATCTTCATAGTCTTGGAGTCCGGCCGATGATGGTAGTTCGGCTATCCGAACACCCCCTAATCCGGGACTCCCTCAGTAACCCCCAAACCAGGCTTCAATGACGACGAGTCTGGCGCGCATATTGTCTTCGGCGTTGCAAGGCGGGTTCTCCTTTAAATTCCATGTGCCTGATGAATAGTGTCTGGCTTCCTTATAAATGTTGCCCTCCTTGGCTTCCACGTCCAATAATGGCCCTCTTCCACGTGTCATATGAATGCGAAAAGCTAGGGTATTTTTGCGTTTTACCCCCTAGTCGCGCGAATGAGCTGCCTATAAGAGAGGCAAGGATCTAGATCCAAATCACACCATCCTCCTTTCGCAAGTACTCATCGAAGCGCCTCTGACCAAAATCCATTCCATCATGGATAGTCGACGCGGCTCCTCCTCTCGCGCTCCCAGCCCTCAGCCAGGAGATTGGAGGAGATGTTCAGTTCCGCATAGCAAGCTGGTGACGCTCCAAGCAGAGGGATATCTTCCCCCGGCCTTCATGGTTCCGGTTCGAGCCGGACTGGCCACCTACAAGGGTGGGAAGCAGGCGGAGAGCGTCCCCAATCCCTCCCGAGGAGAGTGGGTATGCTTCGTCCCTTATCTAATAAGGGGACTCGGATTTCCCATACATCCGTTTCTCCGGGGGCTCCTGGAGTTCTATGGACTCCAGCTTCACCACCTTACACCTGCCTCCATTTTGCACATCGCGGGTTTTGTAGCTCTTTGCGAGCTGTTCTTGGGCATCGAGCCCCATTTTGCGCTGTGGAAGAGATTGTTTTGCCTCATACCCTGTTCTCACGAGGGGTCAATATATCAACTGGGCGGAGCCGAAATATGGCGCATCGCCGGGACCGGATATCTATCCGGAACCCCAAAGAAGGCGTCCGAAGACTGGCCTTCGGAATGGTTTTATATGGAAGACGCCCCTCTGCCAGATCCAGTTCGGATCGGCCTCATGGAGTTCAGCAACGCTCCTCTGAAGAAACGCCTGAGTTGGCGCCCGCGGAGTTCTCAATGGGAGGATGACAGGAGTGTCCAATATCTGATGGGCCGGATAAGGTTACTGGCCCATTCCGGACTGACCATGATCGGAGTCATGGCCACATGCATAATGCAAGGGGTGCAGCCACTCCAATATAGGGGCCACCCCATGTGGGATTTCAACAGGGAGAATGACGCTACCCGTCACGTCCGCAAGGGGCCGGGATCGACCACCGATCTGGTGAAGATCCTGTCCGGCTTGTACAAGGGGGAGAAGGAGGACTTCCTCCGCACGAGTCCATTGAATGGATTCTCCATGAATAACCCTCGAAGCTGGGTAAGCGGACGTTTGTCTATCCGATTCGTGCTTTCAAAGTTAAATGTTTTACTTTACGATTTCGACTCAGGAACTGCGCCGGGGTGTGGAGGGCATACAAAGCCCGACTCCACAACCCGAGGATCCGGGAAGATCCCTTGATCTGGCCTCCGAAGAGGATCCGGACATAGAGGTGGACCTGATTGACGGGGTGTTCCACCAACTTAGCATGGACAATGCTCTACTCGCCATTACGGCTGACTACCCCGGTTTATCTCCGGCTTCCCAGGTAACTACGACCGGAGCCCTGACACCATTATTTCGCTCATGCTTATTTCTGACCACTGTATACCAACGGTGTTTCGCAGGAGGTGCCCTTGAGGCGGGAAGCCGATCCTGCGGCGACTGACCGACAAAGGTCAGTGCAGCCCAACAGGCGGAAGAGGAGTGCGACGCGAATCGAAACGTCGCCACAACGGTATGGCTCACCATTGTCTTCAAGGTAAAGATTCCTGGGAGGTGTATTAATGCTCATGATTCTTCCAGGAGAAAGAGCGCTCGCCGGACCATGCCCGGAGAGGTTGCCAACCAAGCCTCCACCAGTCAGGCTCCAACACCTGGTCCGGAGGGGGAGGCGAGCGCAATGCGCGAGCCGGATGCTCCTCCAACGGAGGATGCCGACAGGCTGTCCGCCACCAGGTCTGAGGTGGAGAGCGCCATGAATCACAGGCGCCGCCGGACAGTTCTTCGTGACGCGTGTTTCTCCCCGGAGGCGTTGAATGCCTTTAATGCGGGAGACGTGCACCTCCGTGCCGCTCAAGATGGTTTAACCAGAGCCACGGAGCAGTATGTAAAGGACATACGGGTAAGGAATTTTAATAATTATATATCCCAGTAGCCCCCGAGACTTAAAATAGTTAAAATAACTGATTTAAGGATCATTTGTTATGCAGGATCTTATAGAGAAGAATACCCACCTGTCCCAGGAGCTTCAAGAGTGCAAGGCCCAACTTGAGGCCGCACTGGCGGCCACAGGGGGAGCCACAGAGACCCCCGCTAGTAATACATACTTTGAAAAGATAAGTAGTTAATAAAGTGTGGCATGTGCATAAGTCTGACAATAATATTGCAGAGGGTGCCGGACTGGATCCGGACAAGCAACATCTGTTGCGCCAGCTGAAGGCCGACAAGAAGGTGCTTATGAGGGTGTAGCAGGAGAGGAACAAACTCCCAGATGCCAACACCCAGCTGGGCGAAGAACTAAAAGATGTTTGGGTCCAGCTGTCTGACCCCGTAAAGGAGAATCGACGGCTTCGTCGCGGCATTTACAGTAAGTGCTTGAGCGAACTCTTTTGAAAAGAAGAGTTCAGCGAGGAAGTCGATTGACAGAAATGTGTCTGTAGGTGTGCTCACGGGTCGTCCGGCGGAGGAAATGCCTGGTTCCACGGGTGACCTTCTTCCCGAGCTGCTGCAACTGCACGAACGTATTCGGCAGGCGATGAGCGGCGTCGGCCAGGCCTTATGGCCGCCCGTCTCCCTACCCGAGGGTCTTGGAGAGCTTGCTGAGAAGCTTCAGGGAGTACGGCAACGCTTCCGTCTGTGGAAGATATCGGCCTACCGTCAAGGCGCCAGAGATGCCTGGGCCATGGTGAAGACGCGGTACACGAAGGCTGATCCAAACCACATGGCGGAAGTCGGGCCCGTGGGGCCCGATGGGAAGGAGATCCCTATGAGCTTAATGTACGGCCAAGTAGAATTGGCCGCAAAATATTCCCAACAGGACTGTAAACTAGACAGCCTGTTAGATGGGATTGAAGAGGAGTTCAATCAGTCAATTTGACGATGTAATTTTAAAATGACATGTAAAATGTCTTCTAGCCGGATTGTAGATCGTTTGTCTTTGCGGACCTTTTCGCTTCAACCTCGGGACCCAAGAGTCCGGAGTGTGTCCGAACACCCTAACGGTTATAAAAACCGGGGCATGCATGGAGACCAGGCGTATAGTGCTTTATCAGAGAAGTGCCCAACTAGTTATGTTATATTACATGGTTAGTAAGAAACATCTTCCAGGGAGAATAGTTCCGTTAGGGGTTCCCTTCCCTGGGAGGCATGCCCTAAGGTGCATGTCCGTACTGCAAAGAGAGCAGAAAAAACATCTGGGAACAGATAAATAAATAAGTAATAAATCATCTTTCAAGTCAACAACCGGATATTCCCTTAAGAACGCTAGCTTTCGGCTTCACCCAGTCTGAGGTACACGCCCGGCTGACCCGACAGTAACAATCGCAGAGGTGCTCCCTTTACCTCCTAGCCGAACAATCGGGAACGTAGGGGTAAGCACAGGAGCCAGACAACCCAGCTTGGCCAAAACTTAAGTCATATTGATGCATATAATGGTGAATAAAAGGTACATGCGGAAGTATGACACATGTGTTGGGCATGAAGCCCGTATAAATAAGCTTCTGTTAAAGAAGCCCCAGGTATAATGAGTGCGAGTAGCTCCTCAAGTGTGTGCGAACAATGCGCAGATCAGCCCTCAAAGGCTTTTACTAAAAAAAAGGGGGAAGAAGGAGGGGAACAAAAGACAGCGAAAATATAAAAGGTGGACGGAGGAAGGAGATGAACTCTGAGTCCGGCGCTAGGCGTAAAATCTTCAGAGACGGGCTGCGTTCCATGGGTTCGGCTCGAGTCGGTTGTCAGATGCGTTACGTAGACGGTATGCTCCGCCGGTCAGGACTTGGTCGATGATGAAGGGACCTTCCCATTTGGGCTTAAGTTTGTCCTTTTTCTTGTCCGGCAGGCATAGAACTACCTCGCCAACATTGTAAGTTTTGGCCCGTACTTCTCTGCTTTGATATCTTCGAGCCTGCTGTTGATAGAATGCGGAACGAGCTTTTGCCATGTCCCGCTCCTCCTCTAAGGCGTCCAAACTGTCCTGCCGATCCAACTCAGCTTCTCTTTCTTCGTACATGCGCACGCGAGGTGAGTCATGAATTATATCGCAGGGCAAAACTGCCTCTACACCGTACACCATAAAAAATGGTGTGAATCCGGTAGTGCGGTTCGGCATGGTCCGCAGCCCCCAGAGTACGGAGTCGAGCTCCTCTACCCAGTGCGTGTTAGATTCCGTGAGGGACCGCACTAATCTGGGTTTGATGCCACTCATGATTAGACCGTTTGCTTGTTCGACTTGACCGTTAGTTTGGGGGTGATAGACTGAAGCGTAGTCGAGCCTGATGCCCATGTTTTTGCACCAGAGTTTAACCTCGTCGACTGTGAAATTTGGGCCGTTATCAGTGATGATGCTGTGGGGGACGCCATAATGGTGTACTACCCTGGATATGAAGTCTATCACAGGTCCGGATTCGGCCGTTTTAACTGGCTTGGCCTCTATCCATTTGGTGAATTTGTCCACCGTGACCAATAGGTATTTTTGCTTGTGGGTTCCCCCTTTAAGGGGTCCAACCATGTCAAGCCCCTAGACCGCAAACGGCCAGGTGATGGGTATAGTTTTGAGGGCGGTGGGTGGCATGTGGCTTTGATTAGCAAAGAGCTGGCAACCGACGCATCGTTGGACTAAGTCCTGAGCATCCGCCCGGGCCGTCGGCCAATAAAATCCTATACGAAAGGCCTTACCTACAAGGGCCCGGGCTGCGGCGTGGTGCCCGCCGAGTCCGGCGTGAATTTCAGCCAGGAGGTTTCGCCCTTCCTCTTCGGAGATGCACCTTTGAAGGACTCCGGTTGTGCTTTTCTTATAGAGTTCTCCCTCATGGACCTTGTAGGCTTTAGATCGTCGAACTATGCAGCGGGCCTCATTTTGGTCTTCGGGAAGTTCCTGCCTAGTTAAGTAGGCTAGGAATGGTTCCGTCCACGGGGAAATTACTGCCATTATTTCATGGGCTGAGGGTGTTATTTCATTGGCTGAGCCACCGACTGTGTCAGAATGTTCCGTGTTGGGTGGCGCTGTTGTTTCCGGGTTGTTGTTTCCGGACTCCTCTTCCCATAATACGTATGGCTTAAAGAGCCGCTCCAGGAAGATGTTTGGAGGGACGGCATCGCGTTTTGCGCCGATGCGCGCCAACACGTCGGCTGCCTGGTTATTATCCCGGGCTACATGGTGGAATTCGAGTCCTTCGAACCGAGCTGACATTTTTAAGACGGCGTTACGATAGGCTGCCATTTTCGGATCCTTGGTGTCAAAGTCTCCATTTACTTGGGATATTGCGAGGTTTGAATCCCCGCGCACCTCTAGGCGTTGAATACCCATGGAGATTGCCATCCGGAGACCATGTAGAAGGGCCTCGTATTCGGGTGCATTGTTGGAGTCCGTGTACATTATCTGAAGTACGTATTGGACTGTGTCTCCGGTTGGGGACGTCAATACGACGCCAGCCCCTAGGCCAGCCAACATTTTGGAGCCGTCGAAATGCATGATCCAATTGGAGTATGTGCCGTACTCTTTAGGGAGTTCGGCTTCGGTCCATTCGGCGATGAAGTCGGCCAACACTTGCAACTTTATAGCTCACCTTGGTTTGTAGGTTATGTCAAATGGTAAAAGCTCAATGGCCCATTTTGCAATCCTGCCCGTCGCGTCGCGGTTGTTTATAATGTCGTTGAGAGGAACTTCGGAGGCCACTGTTATCGAGCACTCTTGAAAGTAGTGTCGCAGCTTCCAGGATGCCATGAACACCACATGCGCTATCTTTTGATAATGTGGATACCGGGACTTGCATGGAGTTAAGACAGTGGATACATAGTACACTGGTTTTTGAAGAGGGAATTTATGTCCTTCTGTTTCTTGTTCGACGATGAGCGCTGCGCTGACAACTTGATGTGTTGCCGCGATATATAATAACATTGGTTCGCCTAGGTTGGGCGCGGCCAGGACCGGATTTGTTGCTAATATGGCCTTTATTTCTTCGAGTCCGGCCGTGGCAGCATCCATCCACTCGAAGTGTTCGGTGCGTCAGAGGAGGCGGTAGAGAGGCATGCCTTTTCTCCCAAACGGGAGATGAAGCGGCTTAGCGCCGCCACGCATCTAGTCAATTTTTGTATTTGTTTGAGGTCTTTTGGGATATCCAATTGTGACAGAGGTCGGATCTTGGCTGGGTTTGCTTCAATTCCTCTATCGGATACAATGAAGCACAAGAGCTTTCCGGCTGGTACGCCGAAAATGCATTTTTCCGGGTTGAGCTTAATGTCATATGCTCGTAGGTTGTCGAATGTGAGCCTCAAATCGTTTACTAGAGTTTCGACGTGTTTGGTCTTAACGACCACATCGTCTACATATGCCTCCACTGTTTTGCCGATCTGGGTAGCCAGACATGTCTGTATCATGCGCTGATATGCTGCGCCAGCATTTTTAAGTCCGAAGGGCATTGTGTTGAAGCAGAATGGTCCGTATGGAGTAATGAATGCCGTTGCGGCCTGGTCTATTTCCGCCATCTTGATTTGATGGTATCCGGAGTATGCGTCGAGGAAACACAATGAATCGTGCCCCGCGGTAGCATCAATGATTTGGTCGATGCGGGGGAGGGGGAAAGGATCCTTTGGACAGGCCTTATTAAGGTCTTTAAAATCCACACAGAGGCGCTAGGATTTGTCCTTTTTTGGTACCATTACTAGGTTCGCTAGCCAGTCCGGATGTTTTATGTCTCTGATGAATCCGGCTTCTAGTAGTTTGGCTAGCTCCTCTCCCATTGCCTGTCTTTTGGGTTCGGAAAATCGTCGAAGGGCCTGTTTGACTGGCTTGAATCCTTTTAGGATATTTAGGCTGTGCTCTGCCAGCCTACGTGGGATTCCTGGCATATCTAAAGGGTGCCAGGCAAAAATGTCCCAATTTTCCTGAAGGAATTCTCGTAGTGCGGCTTCTACATCAGGGTTTAATTGTGCCCCAATGGAGGCCGTGATGGAGTCATGTACCTAGGGTAGGGTCACAGACCTGATCTAAGTACCCTGCCCAAGGACACCCTTAGAAGAGATCACCTTCCAGTCGACCTACGAGGGACTCACTCGACTGACTTGAAGGACTCGACCATGAAGACTCACTCGACCACCAGAAGGACAAGAGGCACTCTGCACTGCAACGGTCTGTAATTAAGTAGACTTTATGATAGTAAAGACACTTTATGTGGGGCGTTACCTGTAACGCCCCGGACTTAATGTACCTTAAACCCTTCATTACGTGGGTTGGCTGGGGTCCTGGCGCACTCTATATAAGTCACCCCCCTCCACAGGCAGAAGGGTTCGGCACCCTGTAATCCATATACACATAATCCACTCGACTGCCTCCGGGCTCCGAGACGTAGGGCTTTTACTTCCTCCGAGAAGGGCCTGAACTCGTACATCTCTTGTGTTTACAACCTCTCCATAGCTAGAACCTTGCCTCTCCATACCTACCCCCACTCTATTGTCAGACTTAGATCCACGACAGTTGGCGCCCACCATTGGGCAGGTGTTTTAGCGATTTTATGGAGAAGTTGCGATTCTTCCGAGTACTTTCATCATGGTAGCTGCTGGAGTTTTGGTCGAGGATCGAGAGATTCATCTCGGTGCTCTCACCTTCGTCGCCGACGACTCCGCCTGGCTCCAGGAGGCTCCACTCGACGTCGATGCGCTCCCCGTCCGCGGTGCGACGCATTTTCGCGCATGTGTCCGCGGCGTTCTGCTGCGGCAACCGTCGACCCCATATCGGTCGACTCCCCTATCGACCACCCTCCCGGTCTCCCGCCAGCGCAAGCGCTCGGGTCGGTCGAGGCTTCAGCGGTGGGTGAGACACGCGGTGGCTCGCCAGACGGCCACCACCCAAGTTGCGGCAATCGAGCCCGACGAATCTCTCTACGGCCTGTTTGATCTGTCGACTGGCTCCGTAGAGACTGCATCCGAATGCGATAGCAGTGATCCAGCGGCGGAAATCCTGATGGTCGACGGGCCTCGCAGCCCCCCTGGCTTCGCCCGTGATGGTGGGGCAGGCGACGGAGGCGACCCCGCATGAGACCATGAAGAGTACCAGCCCGAGCCACTCGACTCTCTGCAAAGAGAGGAACTTCGCCGCAGGAACATGGATGCCCTACATACTCCCATCGCAGGAGAAACCCCCGAGGCTCGCGCCTTGGAGGAGGCACGTTTGGCCAATTTGGCCGAACGCGCTCGCCTGGAGAATCTTCAGCGAGCACTCAACGAGCGCGCGCGGCAACGAGTTCCCGATGCCAATCGACGTCAACTCTTCCCGCAAACTCAGGTATATTGAACCCCAATCCAGAATTTAGCAGCCGCGACCCGTATAGCAGAGTCCATCCAGCCCTCTTAGTCGGAAGCTGGCAGAGGCTTGATGCAGATCAGGGATCTGCTCCGGGCAGCAGGAGATCAGAATTCAGCCGTGTCGCAGTCGCGCAACAGAATTCACAGTCGATCCGTCGCTGCGAATACGGTTCAGTCGGCTCACAGTCCCAGATCGCCTCCGCGGCGTGAAGGGCGCGAGAATCGGCGAGACCAATATGGAGACCGACACGACCGAGATGATAGGCGTCGAGTGCCCACTTCCCCTCCGAGGGGTGGGTCTTACGCTCCTCGGCAGCAAGATGACAGACGTCAGCTCAGTGCGGGGCGAAGAGTTCCAGTCGACCCCAGAGAACCAGGCTTCGACGCGCGATCCATTATCGTGCAAGGCTTGGTCGACCGGAACAGAGCCCATCGAGGTGGACTCGACAGAGATGCGCCCACGAGCAGTCGAGTGCACGTTTCTGGTCCGGAATGTTTCAGCAGAGCTATCAGAGCCGCAGTGATTCCTCCCAATTTCAGGTTGGCAACAGGAGTCAGCAAGTTCACCGGTGAGTCTAAGCCTGAAACTTGGCTTGAGGACTACCGAGTGGCGGTTCAGATTGGTGGTGGGAATGACGAGGTGGCCATGAAGCATTTGCCCCTCATGTTGGAAGGTTCTGCTAGAGCGTGGTTGAATCAGTTACCTCCTAGCAGCATTTACACTTGGGAAGATCTGTCCCGAGTGTTCGTCAGAACGTTTGAAGGAACTTGCAAGCGACCGGCTGGATTGATGGAGCTGCAAGTCTGCGTGCAGAAGACCAATGAGACTCTCAGGGAGTATATTCAGAGATGGATCACTTTGCACCATACTGTGGAGAATGTGTCTGATCATCAGGCAGTCTGCGCCTTCAAGGATGGTGTCAAGAACAGAGAATTGAGTTTAAAATTTGGTCGAACCGGAGACATGACCTTGAGTCGGATGATGGAAATTGCTACCAAGTACGCCAACGGCGAAGAAGAAGACCGACTCCGAAGCGGCAAGCACAAGCCGAGCCAGTCGGAGAAGGGAAACACCAGTCGGAAACAAAAGCAGAAGGCTGAACCGGCAGCTCCTGGAGAGGCTCTGGCCATGGCTCATGGAAAGTTTAAAGGGAAACCAAAAGTATCCTGGAACCCTAAGAAGGTAAAGGATAAAGAAGGGAACGACGTGATGGATATGCCGTGTCACATCCACACGAAGAAAGACGAAGAGGGGAATATCATTTACCCAAAGCATACCACTCGCCAATGTCGACTCCTGATCCAGCAGTTTCAAGGAAAACAATCTAAAGACAAGGAAAAGGAGTCGGACAAGGCCGAAGACAAGAAGGACAGTGAGGAAGGATATCCGCATGTCAACTCCACTCTGATGATCTTTGCAGATGTGGAAAGCAAGAGTCGACTGAAAGTCATTAACCGCGAGGTGAACATGGTTACCCCAGCAAAAGCAAATTATCTGAAATGGTCCCAAACACCCATCACATTCGACCAATCTAATCACCCGACTCATATTGCCACCCCTGGGCGGCAAGCTTTGGTGGTCGATCCAGTTGTCGAAGGCACTCGACTGACAAAAGTGCTGATGGACGGTGGTAGCGGGCTGAATTTGCTGTATGCAGACACACTGAAAGGAATGGGCATTCCGATGTCCCGACTGAGCACCAGTAACATGAGCTTTCATGGAGTTATACCAGGGAAGAAAGCCGAGTCACTCGGCCAAATAGCTCTGGACGTGGTGTTTGGTCATTCGAAACATTATCGCAAAGAGAAGTTGACGTTTGAGGTCGTGGATTTTCAGAGTGCATATCACGCCATTTTGGGGAGACCAGCTTATGCACGGTTCATGGCTCGACCATGTTACGTGTACCTCAAATTGAAGATGCCCGGCCCCAAAGGAGTGATCACTGTCGCCGGTGATCGGAAAAAGGCAGAAGAGTGCTTTCAGAAGGGCTCAAAGATTCCTGATTCCCAGGTGACAGCGGTCGAGTTTGAAGAATACAAGCAAAACGCAGATCCGAGTGATTTGCTGCGATCCAAGAAACCCGCCACAGAATCTGCATTTCAGTCGTCCGGTGAGACGAAGCTTGTTCACATTCACCCGACCGACCCCGATGCAGCTCTGACCCACATCTCCACAACACTCGACCCGAAATAGGAAGAAGCGCTCATCCAATTCCTCCGTGAGAACTGGGACATTTTTGCATGGAAGCCCGCTGACATGCCAGGTGTTCCCAGGGGACTGGCTGAGCATCGCCTAAGAGTCGACTCATCAGCAAAACCAGTCAAAGAGCATCTTCGGCGGTCCGCCGTCCAGAAGAGAAAAGCCATTGGTGAGGAAGTGGCTCGACTGTTGGCGGCAGGATTTATCCGAGAGATATACCACTCCGAGTGGCTCGCTAATGTCGTCATGGTTCCTAAGAAGGACAAATCGCTCCGAATGTGCATTGATTTCAAGCACATCAACCGGGCCTGCCCGAAAGATCATTTTCCTCTCCCTCGCATAGATCAAATTGTTGACTCGACCGCGGGATGCGAGAGATTGTCTTTTCTAGACGCCTACTCCGGGTACCACCAGATCCGTCTGTACGGACCCGACGAGGTAAAAACAGCTTTCATCACTCCATTCGGGTGCTTCTGCTATATCACCATGCCATTCAGCCTCAAGAATGCCGGAGCCACATTTATGCGAATGATTCAGAAGTGTCTACTCACTCAAATCAGTCGGAATGTGGAAGCGTATATGGATGATATCATCGTCAAGTCACGAAAAGGTTCCGACCTGCTCGCTGACCTCGCCGAAACATTTGCCAACCTCAGAAGGTATGATATCAAGCTCAATCCATCAAAGTGCACATTCGGAGTTCCTGGTGGCAAGTTACTCGGTTTTCTCGTTTCCGAGCGAGGGATCGACGCTAATCCAGAAAAGATCGGCACTATTCTCCGAATGAAACACCCTGTGCGAGTGCACGATGTCCAGAAGCTTACTGGATGCTTGGCCGCATTAAGTCGATTCATCTCACGACTCGGTGAAAAGGCATTGCCTCTTTACCGACTGATGAAGAAGGCAGACAAGTTCGAGTGGACTCCAGAAGCTGATGCAGCGTTTGCCGAGCTAAAAGCTCTGCTCTCCACCCAGCCGGTGCTTGCTGCTCCAATCAGCAAAGAGCCTCTGTTGCTTTATATCGCAGCCACAGGACAAGTCATCAGTACAGTGCTTACGGTCGAGCGGGAAGAGGAAGGAAAAGCTTTCAAAGTTCAGCGCCCAGTGTATTATTTGTCTGAAGTCTTGACTCCATCCAAGCAGAGATATCCTCATTATCAGAAGCTCGTGTATGGAATATACATGACCACAAAGAAGGTTGCTCATTATTTCTCTGATCATTCCATCACAGTCTTCAGCGACGCTCCACTATCAGAGATTTTGCACAACAGAGATGCAACTGGTCGAGTGGCGAAATGGGCGATTGAACTTCTTCCCCTTGATATCAGGTTTGAGGCAAGGAAAGCCATTAAGTCCCAGGCAATAGCAGATTTCCTCGCCGAGTGGATTGAACAGCAGCAGCCGACTGAAGTTCACTCGAAGCATTGGACCATGTTTTTTGATGGCTCTAAGATGTTGAATGGTTCTGGTGCTGGGGTTGTCCTGGTTTCCCCCAGAGGAGATAAGCTCAGATATGTGCTCCAGATTCACTTTGATTCCTCCAACAATGAGGCAGAGTATGAGGCCCTCTTATACGGATTGCGCATGGCCGTTTCACTCGGCGTCCGTCGTCTGATGGTCTATGGCGATTCAGATTTAGTGGTCAACCAAGTGATGAAGGAGTGGGACGTGAGAAGCCCAGCCATGACTGGATACTGCAGTGCAGTGAGGAAGCTGGAAAAGAAGTTCGAGGGGTTAGAGCTCCGTCATATACCCCGACTGAAAAATCAAGCAGCTGATGATCTAGCAAAGATAGGTTCCAAGAGAGGAGCCATTCCGAGTGGTGTGTTCTTGGAGCATATACACACTCCGTCAGTCAAAGAAGATCCTTTCACCGAAGAAGCTCCACAGCCCAAGAGTGCCACAGATCCGACTGAGGTTGAAGTCCCAGCAGTGGTCGACTTGGTCATGGAGGTCTTGGTGGTCATTCCCGACTGGACAGTTCCGTATATCGCGTATATCCTGAGAAAAGAGCTTCCGGGGGATGAGGAAGAGGCTCGACAGATCGTCCGTCGATCTAAAGCCTTCACCGTAATCAAAGGACAATTATATAGAGAAAGCGTGACTGGAGTTGGTCAGAAGTGCATAACACCAGAAGAAGGTCGAATCATCCTTAATGATATCCACTCGGGGACCTGTGGTCATCATGCGTCCTCTCGGACCATCGTGGCCAAAGCATACCGAGCCGGATTTTACTGGCCAAAGGCGAATGAGATGGCGAAGGAAATAGTGGATAAGTGCGAGGGATGTCAGTTCTACTCGAATATGTCGCACAAGCCTGCATCAGCTCTGAAGACCATTCCACTCGTCTGGCCTTTCGCAGTATGGGGGTTGGACATGGTCGGTCCTTTGAGAACAGGTCGAAGTGGCTTCACGCATGTACTGGTGGCAGTCGACAAGTTCACCAAGTGGATTGAGGCTAAACCAATCAAGAACCTTGACGCCGGTACTGTTGTTAGCTTCATCAGAGAACTGATATTCAGATATGGAGTCCCACACAGCATCATTACAGATAATGGGTCGAACTTTGACTCGGAGGAATTCAGGGACTTCTGCAACTCTCAAGGCACACGAGTCGACTACGCTTCAGTCGCCCATCAGCAGACGAATGGACAAGCAGAGCGAGCCAATGGCCTGATTCTCAAGGGATTGAAACCCCGACTGATGCGTGATCTCAAGCATGCAGCTGGAGCGTGGGTCGACGAACTTCCCTCGGTGCTTTGGGGACTGCGGACCACACCTAATCGATCGACCGGAAGAACTCCATTCTTCTTGGTCTACGGAGCTGAAGCAGTCTTGCCGAGTGATCTTCTCCACAATGCTCCTCGAGTTGAGATCTACAACGAAGCAGAAGCTGAACAAGCGCGGCAGGACGCAGTCGACCTTTTAGAGGAAGAAAGGGAGATGGCTCTGATCCGATCGACCATCTACCAACAAGATTTGCGTCGTTTCCACGCCAGAAATGTGAGGGGTCGAGCCTTCCAGGAAGGAGATTTAGTTCTCCGAGTGGATCAGAAGAAACATCACAAGCTTGCTCCTTCTTGGGAAGGGCCCTTCATCGTCACCAAAGTTCTCCACAATGGGGCATACCGTCTTTACAACGTCAAACATAATATCGACGAGCCCCGAGCTTGGAACGCGGAACTACTCCGCCCATTTTACACTTAAGTTTATCACTCGGATGAGTTGCAATAAAGTACTCCTGTGGTTCATGGATTTCAAAATAATAGTGTCATAGTTCCTCCATAATTTTTGTCACTTTTTATTTTGTCCAATAAAATTTTCCCCTCAGTGGGTGACTTAGCCGCGAATCCGTTTCGCCTAAGTTTGTAAAAATCCTTACCGAGTGGTGAGCCAGACTCCCACTCGGAGGCTTAGCCGTGAATCCGTTTCGCCTAAGTTTGTAAAAATCCTTACCGAGTGGTGAGCCAGACTCCCACTCGGAGGCTTAGCCGCGAATCCGTTTCGCCTAAGTTTGTAAAAATCCTTACCGAGTGGTGAGCCAGACTCCCACTCGGAAGCTTAGCTGCGAATCCGTTTCGCCTAAGATTAAATAAAATCCTACCGAGTGGTAAGACAGACTTCCACTCGGAGGCTGAGCTGCAGTCCAAGTACTTGCCTAAGTTATCAAAATCCTACCGAGTGGTAAGCCAGACTTCCACTCGGAGGTTTAGCTGCAGTCCAAGTACTCGCCTAAGTTATCAAAATCCTACCGAGTGGTAAGCCAGACTTCCACTCGGAGGTTTAGCTGCAGTCCAAGTACTCGCCTAACTTATAAAAATCCTACCGAGTGGTAAGCCAGACTTCCACTCAGAGCCTTAGCTGCAGTCCAAGTGCTCGCCTAAGTTATCAAAATCCTACCGAGTGGTAAGCCAGACTTCCACTCGGAGGCTTAGCTGCAGTCCAAGTGCTCGCCTAAGATATAAAAATCCTACCGAGTGAAGAGCAAACCTCTCACTCGGGGGCTTAGCTGCAGTCCAAGTGCTCGCCTAAGATATAAAAATCCTACCGAGTGAAGAGCAAACCTCTCACTCGGGGGCTTAGCTGCAGCCTAGTGCTCGCCTAAGATATAAAAATCCTACCGAGTGAAGAGCAAACCTCTCACTCGGGGGCTTAGCTGCAGCCCAGTGCTCGCCTAAGATATAAAAATCCTACCGAGTGAAGAGCAAACCTCTCACTCGGGGGCTTAGCTGCAGCCCAGTGCTCGCCTAAGTGGATTAAGGAATAAGTCGACTGCAGTGAGTGTCTTGCTTTGAACCTACAAAAGACATTTCAAGCCA